>NW_010226157.1:0-63156 GCF_000690775.1 Eurypyga helias
TCTATGATTCTATGATTCTAGATTTGGTTCACAACACAGCTCAAGGAAGGAATGAGGAAATATCCAGGTTTCTTAAAAAGAAACTGTTAGAAGTTTTCTGCCATGTTTTCTAGTCTTTCTTTCGCGACATTTTCATAAGAAACAGAGTATTTGTTTAAAGAGGATTTTAAAACATCTACTACACATTATTAAGGTAAAATATGTCATAGACCTGCCCTAACTCTAAGCAACCAGGCTAAAAAAAAAAAAAACAAAAACCCAAAAACCTCATTCTCATGTTATTTGAAAAACAAGAAAACTTAAGAAAATAAGAGGAAAGCCTGGAACTAGACAATGCTTTAATCACATCTAATGTGTCTGGAAAATATCCAAGGATTCATCCATTTATATTTTATCAATTTAACAACAGGAATGGTATCACAAATCATTTTGACCATTTTGTCTAGGAAAGCAGTTGCAGTGAATTATTTTTTACTAATGAAATTCCTCTGATAAGCACATTTCAGTGCTGAGAACATTCAAAAGAAGC
The DNA here is from genome assembly GCF_000690775.1 of Eurypyga helias. NCBI lineage: Eukaryota > Metazoa > Chordata > Aves > Eurypygiformes > Eurypygidae > Eurypyga > Eurypyga helias. Next base: position 530 of record NW_010226157.1, read on the forward strand.
ATGTTTGTAGAATAGCACAGGCGTATCTATATTAGTGCTGTTTTCTAAGCTTTTGAATATCGTCAGTGTGATCACGGTACTGGACTTAATGTAGTCCATAACATGCGGTGCCATGTGTCACTTATTTCTGTGCAGCAGATTTTATAGTAGTGCCTAGATTTTTCATATTTTCCACTTGCATTTGTGATTGAGATATTGTATCAAATACGCTTGTACGCTAGTCCTCTGTTCAGCAAAGTTGAATCCAAGGGGATTTAAAAGTGTGTGCTTTAAAGCTGTCCTTGACTGGCCCCCAACAGCTCCTTAGTCTTCTCAAGATGTCTAATCTCAAGTGACAAATTCCAGTATAGAAATATGGGCTTTAGAAACTCTAACACAAACCCTGCAATGTCTGCTCTGGCAAAGCTCCCATCAAAAAACTCACTGCTTCTCTTGGCATTATAAGGTTAGAAAGGTTTAATCCTATTTTTTTTGTCCAACACCTGCTGGGTACCTAAGTAAGCAGGGTCTAACAGCCAATGAGAAGTTTCCTTTGGGTAGCAGTTCAGGTTGTAAAGGTTCATCAAAGGCGAAGTCTGAACATCAGGGCTAATTTTCACATGTCTGTCAGAAGGATTCGAAGAGGGATTTACTTATGAAAATCAGAGCTCAGAATGCAATTTCTTTTACCGTTCCATCACAAAATGGATGCCTTAGGTTATACATTCTCTTTGAGAAGCCGTGAATGACCCTAGTTGAATGGTTCCTCCTTATGTTTGCCCCTTTGATCTTTTGCTGAACATTTTTCCCAGTGTTTGTCTGCTTAGTATTTCTTTCCCCTGTAAACCAAAGGTGACTGAAAGTAAGAGAAGAAAGTAAGTGGTATTTGCCATTGTTGATGACAGATTTTCAGATTAAGGAAACCAAGTCTATGCTAAAAATAGTCAGCAAGACAAAGCTGAAGTGGTGGAAGAGAGGATGCTATTTGTGTGTTTTAATTTCCTGCAAGAGTTGTAGTGACAGAGAGGCTGATAAATCTAAACTCCAGTGTGCCTTAGACTTTTTGAATGAGCAGCCTTTTTTTTGGTTCATCTTCCTTTAACACCTTCAGCTCAACAGCAGCTCAGTGTTTCCCTAGAAGGCGGCAAGAACTGCAGCAATTAAGGATAGTTGGTAGTTTCCTAACTAGTGTAAACACTCAGATCCTATAATTCAAGCTACTTTACACTCCCTTGCCTTGATGGACTCAGCTCCTGCCTACTGTCATTTCTTTTTCTGAAATATGGTCACCCTCTTTGATCCTTTTGCAGATCACCAAGGGGTTATGACCTACAGTTTGAAAAATAAAACTCAATTAATTATATAGGTCAAGAATGCATCAGTTGTCTTACTTGCCAGGGACAAATTGTCATATGTGTTTATTTTCTAAGAGTAAGAACCCTCTTCAATAACAGCAATATGCAACTACCTGCACATATTTGTAAATTTCTATACATTATCAGTTTGAAGAAGTCATATAATGTATTTGAAGGCCATATAAATGTTTCCACCAATTTTAACATTAAGTTTTGTTTTGGGTTTTTTTCTTTTTAAATTTATTCCCAGATACTGGAATTGTGCTGAAAGTCATTACAATTTACAATCAAGAGACAGAATCAATGGAAGAAGTGATTCTTGAAGAGCTGCAAGTATTCAAGGTGAACTGTGCTGTTTATGAAGTATATATGTCTTGAATTTTCTGTAGAATTAAAATGTCTAAAAATCCTGAGGATAGTCAAATGTGTAATAGTTATGTGCAAGACATTTTCTAATGATCTAGTTTTTTTATGACAGGAAATCTTCATTTTCAACTGAAATTTTTCTGAGGTGGAGTTATAGACCAAGTATTGAAGCATATTTCAGCAAACCAGGACAAGTATTTTTCTGTTTACATGCTTGGAGGTTGTAGTGTGAATTTTAATCAGAAACTTATTACATTTTATTTTATTTCCCCTCATATACTCTTTTAAATACTTAATTGGATAACTGCATTCATAAAAATGTGCCTACTACAACCCTGGGAGCTCAAATGAGGTCCAGATTAAAAAAAAAACAAAACAAAACAAAAAAAAAAACACAAACAAACAAAAAAAAAACCCTTGGAAGGGACCTTAACAACCCAATCCTCAGAAAGAATGAATCAATTAATCTGTCTTTACAGTTCTAATGATGCAAAACTCCATACTGTTTAAGAATAAACCAGGACTAAAGCTCAGTATTTTGTATGTGAGAAAGCTAACATAATGAAATTCTCTTAGTGAGTATTCAAACATGTCATGTTAGCCACATAAAGCAGGAGGCTAACCAACTTGCAACCATAGAGAAAATCTAACACCCAAATATAGATATTTAAATCTAGTACTTGCATTTAGGCAGTGTAACTATTGTCTTGTTGTCTGGGGGGAAAAACACCTAAATTGCCACTCTTGATAAAGCTGGTTTTCAATAGACTTATTAGGGGCTATTTCTTGCCATTGCTCCAGGAAATCTGAGCAGAGGGTAGAAAGGACAATGTTAAAAGAAGGAATCCTTGCTATTTTTATCTTATCTTCAGTGAATGTTTTGTTATAAAGAACACTCCACTTATCACTCTCAAGTGGGACAAAAGAGATTCGGTGGTGGCAAGAGCTAATGTCCTGTTTGACAGGGAAATTGTAGTGTTCCAGTGGCTCCGATAATCCTGAATTAAGTGTTAGCTAGTTGTTTTTAAATAAACTCTTTTAAAGTGATACTCCTGAAAGTCACAATATCCTCACATCTTTCTGTAGCATCAGAATTTAAAGAAAGCCAACGTATCTAGCAAAGTAGAATATAATAAGTAAACATCAACATTATTTTACTTAATTTATTGTCATAACAAAAAGGTATTCTTTCTTCTAAGCAAGGAAATATTTCCTATTTTCCAGGTGCCTGTTCCTATTATTTCTATGGAAATCTCTTCAAAAAGGGTAAGTATTTGACAAGTTTTAAAATTGAAGATTGTGACTCAAAGGTAAGAAAGCTATAAGCTGTATATATAGAGATAAAAATATAGATAGACAGTACACAATCTATAATGAGATCTGGTCTGATAACTGTAATACTTTTGTAATATAAACCTATGGCTATATGCTCTGTTCCTTTATGAAGCATTTATTTTCAATTTCAAAATTTTCAATTCTAGTGTTAAATCTCCTTAGTTCACACTATTATTCATATCAAAGCAAGTAAAACCCCATCTATTTCATGAGTTACTGGCACAGTAATCACAGTAGGGATTAGTTTGGTGGATATGGCAACTCACAGAAAAGTTCCTCGTTGATAAATGCAGACTTCAGCCCCATAAGGATATCAGTGCAAAAAGGGTCTTGCTTGCTCTCTCACATACATGGTTGTCCGTGAAAGGCAGGGCTGTTTGGATCTGACTCCCATTTGTGCTTCTGCTAGTTTCTGCTAATATAAACACCCAATTTATTACTCTTGAAGTTAGATTCTCATCTGTATCATATCATAGATATCCATACCATATCATCTCAGGATGGAGCCATTATAATCATCTCGGGATAGTTATATCCTAATGGATCTTAGACATCCAATGTTATATAGGCGCACATAAACAAAGTGAAACACAAGTAACAAAGAATGAAAACTACATTATTAAGAGGTGTGAGTGCTCCCCAAAAGATCATTTTGGTCTTGGTGTCCAGTCAAACTGCATTCTTTCTGTAGGTAATGTAGAAAGACAAACTCTTCTGATGGTGATTCAGAGGAGGATCTTAAGTGTTTCCATGTGAAAAGCAGCCCTGAATTGTCTAACGCTGCACCTAAGTGATTATTTGAAGAAAGACTTCAGTGTAATTTCAGATATATGACTTACCTTTAGCTCTCAGTAAAATGTCTTGGTAAAAGGGTTCTGTTGGAAGAGTAAAAAGGAGATACTGTATAAGTAGTCTTCCTGCATTACATCCAGCTCCCACTCTGGAGAGAATTGTAAAAACAACCTGCCAAAGCAATCTAGTGATTGAAGAATATACCTTCTTGTGAGAAGTAAAAGTAGCTTAACTTATTCAAGATATCAGAAAAAACTCTGAGCGGACAGGATAGCCAGACATAAAATTTTACCCAACAAAGTAACTTCCTACTGTATGTGTACAGGGATTCTTGACCATTGAAGGCAAAGCAGTATCAAGATCAAATAACCAAGTTCAACTTGTTGAATGGAGATAAACTTCAATATTGAAATAGGATGTAGTTTTCTGGTACTGAGGACAATTACATGTTGCAATACATGTTAGGGACAGGGTTGGCACCAAGTCATTTTGTCTTTAAAATGTGATACATAAAGCAAAATATGACTTAGTGGAGTTAATGTGAAAAAAGTAATGTAGCTCCTCTGCTCCAGCGTTTTGGCTGGTCTCTTCTGACCTTGGAGTTTGTGAGCCTGTGGAGACCATCTTGCTAGCTTTGCTTCATTATCTTTATAACACTAACCAGTGCTCAGTAAGTCAGTGGTACAATAAAATATCATGTTTCAGGGCTGAACAAGTTATCTGCAAAGGCTAGGAAGGAATGTTCTTTGATGTTCAGTTAGTGAGACATCAGATGCTTTTGCTCTCCTCTGATGAACCAAGTCTCAGACTAGTCTTGCTACCCCGGCTAAAAGATGAAAGAGGAAAATCCCAACTCATATGTCACATTGAGTGGTGTTCATATCTTCTGGGACAATCACACTGCAGCCACTGCAGGCAGACAAGAAAGAATTCCCCTCAAACAAGGATTCTAGGTTTCTTCTTCATTCCAGTTGGCAGATTGAGTTCCTGCTACTATCATATGGTTTACCTCAGCTGAAAAAGTCTTCAAACATTCCTGTTGCCGGCCTCTCCTAGTTTTAAATTTAATGTTTTGTGATAGGCAAGCCAGACTAAATGACCCGCCTGTATTTTCCAGCTTTAAGAATTTTAAAATGTCTGATTCTGAAAGCTTGGTCTAAGAGTGGGAATTATGGACTAAGTTTGGCCATTAAGATAAGCACAGTTTTAAGTGTACATTAGGAATCCTTTCTCTGACTGGTAAAACCATGGAACTGAGCTGTGCATAAGGAGATCCCATTGCAGAGCACATTGCATATTTCTGTCTTCGCTCCATTTACATTCACCAGGAACAAGATTTTTTCTCACATCCCTGTAAATTCAATCTATTCTCTTCTGAATATTATGCCAGCAACTCATGAATCAGACTGATTATCTTTCACTAGATTTGAAAAGTACATTTATGTGAACTCAGAATATTCAAACCGTCTTAATATTAGTGCTGAAAAACCCCCAAACCCCTACAAATAAGTATTAAAGAAGTAGGTTGTGACCAGTTAATTTCTAAGGAAAGACTGCATAGTATCAGGAGAAAAAGTCTATCTCCTGTGCACTGAGGGATAATACAAATCATAGTAATACATAAGTAAGTAGTAACCACATAAAGAGTTAAATTTACGTGATAACTCCCATTTTAAGATTGAGGTTGCTTATTACTTTTGCAAATTTGTACTTCTGTGTTTAAAGTCTTTCATGTAAAGGGTTTTTTTTCTGCAGATCAGTTATATGACAGAGAGTGTAAAAAGGGAGGCATTGGAAACTACCTTGAGGAAGAAAAAGAAACTTTAACCCCTGTCTATTCAAATATAAAGTTTACAAAGTTGAAACTTCAGAAGTGAGGAAATGCCAAAATGAACTTGTTCATTTTACTTTCTTTCTCTCCTCTGTCTTCATGCGGAGAGTCTGGTCTGTAAACTGGTATTTTCCTACAGAGTAACTCTGCCTCCCTCAGGGCAGAGGCTGGATGTACAACTGGCAAGCAATGCTAAAGCTAACATTTTTTAATAACTCCATTGTTAACAGAAGTTTTAGTGGACGTTCTAGGAATTTAATCGTTTGTGGTGTATTTTTTTCCAGCAACAGCTCTACGTTGGATCTGAGTCGGTCATAGCTCAAGTGAAGTTCCACCAGTGCGACATGTACGGCACTGCCTGTGCTGACTGTTGCCTTGCTCGAGATCCGTACTGCGCCTGGGATGGCATCTCCTGCTCCCGATACTATCCCACAGGAATGCAGGCGAAGAGGTAAGAACTGATGCTGTCTGTGATATCCTTTTTGCAAAATAGCTACTACTACAGAGTTCCTACCGCAGCTCGAAGTACATTGTATCTCACCTGCATAACAATAACTGAGCAGGAAGAAAATATGTTAGCTGCTAGTTTATTAGCGCAACCTTAGGGGATTGCAAAGGACTCATAGAATCACAGAACGATTTGGGTTGGAAGGGACCTTAAAGACCACCTAGTTCCACCCCCCTGCCAGGGGCAGGAACACCTCCCACTAGACCAGGTTGCTCAAAGCCTCATCCAGCCTGGCCTTAAGACAGCCAGGGATGGGGCATCCACAGCTTCTCTGGGCAACCTGTTCCAGTGCTTCACCTCCCAGATTAACAGGACGGCATAAACTGCAGTACTAGGAATATTTTTTATGAATGAAACAAAGTCATTTAGTAATTATTTGCAGTAAGTTTTAAACAAACATCAATTTCTTTATAAATCTTTTGGTGTGCAGAAAAAAGATTCTTTACAACTTCAGAGACATATTTTGGTTTTATTATATAGAAAATATGTCACACTGCAATAACAAATACAACAGAGTTTCAAAATCAAAGAAGAATCTGTGGTAATAGTCAAATACCTTCACCTACCAAAATGAAACCAGGGTATCTGCAAAAGTTAAGGGTTAAAATATTTCCCAGCAGCCCGCTAGGGCTGTACCAACATTTAGGTTGTCCTGCATGCTACTTATTGTCTAAGAAAAGATAAGAGAAACTCACTTGGTCCTGAACTCTGTTGTACATTTTTAGCATATTTTTCACCTAAGACAATTTCCAGAGTAGCAACCCTTAAGTCCCCTGACACACATATTTATCCAGGGCTGAGTGATATGGGGAGCACACCAGGCACCTTCCTGCGCCCTACCTCCCCAACATTCAGCAGGTCAGTCTCTAAAAGAAGAAAACACTGCTGTTATCACTGTACTTCTCTTAAGATAAGCACTGCAGCAGCAGAGAAGGGATTTGCACTCAATTGAATGTTTCTGAAGTCTGCAAAACTTGTTTTACATATAAGAATCTGTGGAACAGCCAGGAAGAACTAATAATGTTGAGAGGGATGGATAGCATTTCCTTTGGTCACTTTTGATCCCAGGTGAAGCTCAGAGCATTTTAAACCTATGAGCTTGCACTATCTGTGTGGTACGTGGAGAGACAGGAAGAGCCACTCAGGACATGTGTATGGAAGTTGTTCCCTCCCTCGGAGTTCCTGGCAGAGGGCATTACTGGAAAAGGCAGGTCTCAGCAGACAACATGGAGTTTTCGGACACCAGATTACCCTGAGCAGGTAGTAACCCTGGCCTTCAGATACAATTAAAGCCACATCCCAGAGCATACACATCTTAATTTGGCCTTGCCTCAGAGGTCCAGACTTCTGCTGGAGCTGTGAAGGGTGGTACAAATAATGCGAGTACAAGGGGCATTGGAGAATGCTAGTTTCCCCCTTCTTGGCAGCCCTCACTTCATCAGGACTTATGGAGACGTGCCTTACATGACAGCCCACTTGAGCTGGTCTTAATACCAACTCTATCTTCCCGAATGTGACCCTTAACGCAGTACATTTAGGTGGGCTTTTGACTTGTAAGAGCAGCCCTGCTACTGCAGCAAGAACACTGCTAAGAGCTCTCTTTTTAAACCCACTCCTACTGGCAAAGAGTTGAACCAAAGCAGGGATATACAATTTGTCCTCCCCTCTTTGATTAAAAAGCTTTCTGTTTTAAATCCTAATGCCTCCAAGGTATGACAAGTGTTTAGAGAAACATGAAATAGAAAAACTGTAAACTCAGGCATTTACAGGATACAGAGAGAACTGCAACATAAATACAAACTCTCTGCTTGGCAGCTGGTACTAATGTGTTGAATTTTGAAAACCTATGTTATAATTCCTTGCAAATGCACAGCCTGAATAGTTGATTAAATATAGGATTTAATTAAAGACAAATAAAAACCAAGCCCAAAATCCCATATCTTGATGCTGGCAGTGCAGTGTACTTTAATGTCATGGTCGTTACAGGTGTACGGCTCCTGCATACTGCAAATACTTAAGAATGTAGGTGGAAATTATATGGCATTCAACTTCCACGAAGTACACTTGAGAGCACAAAGAAGCCCAAGACTTAAATAAAAGCTTTAGTTCACTATTACCTCTGCAATCTGATTTAGGCAGGTTTAATCTTTATCTAAGCAAGCACTAAATTCTGTAAGTCAGATTGATTGCTGTGCCAGCTCGCCATGCAGGCTGAAAATGGGCTGAAGTAATTTTAAAGTTTCTTTCAGCTTGGGTAGGTCTGGTAACCTGTGATTCCTTTGAGAATTTTAAGAAGCTGACAGTCACCCTCCTGTTTCTTCTCCTTCTCTGGCCATTCTCCACCACCCACTCCACCAGCAAACACAAAATCTTGGATTCTGTCCCTCACGGTTAGCAAGAAAGCTCCGAACAGACTTTTTTTTCGTCCACAAATCTATGGGGTTTTACCCCCAAGCCTCCTGGTCCTCCCAGCTGCCAGCCTGCAACTGGGTGCCCAGGCTGAAGGGGGGCAGTGTAGTGGCACTGACGGCAGCCAGGGGCGCCGCGGAGGTCAGGGCCTGAAGCAGGGAGCCATGGGGGGTGGTTAAGGGGCTGCCTTCACCTTGCAGCTAATCCCAGTGCTAACCCAAATGTCCCTCTGCTCCCACATTGGGTTCGGCAGACTAAAACTCAGCCGCCTGCTTCACTTATGTGAAGCGCAATGAAACCTTTTCTCCCTGATCCATTCTGAATTCGCCTCATTGATCCCTGGGAAACAATAAAGAAACATGAGGATGATGGTGGTGGATGATGAGGATGATGATGACTGCGTTACTTTCTTGCAGATCATTTCTGCTGAGTTTGTGAAAGCACAGAGCTACAGACTGAAATCTAAATACAGGAAGTTCTAGCTTGCAAAAGATATTTCCATACATTCAGTACATTTGCTAGTCACTGAAAATTATTCCTTATAGTAGTTTATCACAGGAATTGTCCGGTACTCTATTATTCATGGCATTCTGAATGAAATGATTACTAAGAAAAAATAACAAATACCAGGCTTATGTCAGTATTTGTGAAATACGTTTATCTTCCACCATCTCCCTCTCTCTCAGCATCTCTCCCCATTTTTAACTTCCCTTCATAAAAATAGCAAGTGAAGGCACAGGTAAATGTATCTCCCCCAGTCTTCACACTCACAACAGCAAAATTCCATCAAATAAGCATTTCTTTTTATTGAATGTTTCTAACACTAGAGAAGCATCCTGTCTTACATGACAAGTATTTTTTTAGCTCTATGATGATCTTGAGGAACTGAAGAGTAAATAGCACATGTCGGCTAACTGTCCTGTTCCTGGTAGATAGGGCTACCAGGCCTGACAGCAGTGGGGTTTTCCTGTTTGGATTTTTTCAAGGTTAATGTCTATAGAATTTATGTATATTTGTGCAAGAGAGTGTCTCTTCTGAATAATGTGTTTACATAGATATGCAAAGCTGGTGGCAGCATTATTCAGCACTGACACTTGCAGAGATATCAGTAAGCACGGCTGCAGCATCTATACATTACAATGAGAACTCCCAGGGTGTGATAAAGCCCTGTTGCTATCTGCAAATCTCAGGTTTTTTTAAGAAATAATCTTTTTTTTTTTTTTAGCACTTCTGCCTTAAAGGTCCCAATGCAATCCCTGTTGAATCTGCAGATTCCCCTGAAACACCAATGGCAAATCATTGGTTCTGCTATGAATATTAGTAAAGGTTAAAGCTGTCCTCTTGGTTCAACAACACCACTAGATCAGAAGTCCATACAGGTTGCAGAACTCAGGAAATAATCCCTGTTTACTGCTGGGTTAGAAATATGGTGAGCAACATCCATGGGCAAGATCTTGAACAAGTGTAAATCTACACAGTTTCAGTAAATTCAATTTGTGCCAAATAAAAATTCTGCCTTTTGTGTTGACATAGCACTGCAGAAAAGCATTATTTAAGTAGTAAATACAAAGACTAATAAAAATGCTTGGATTTTCTTGTTTCTATCATATATGAATTATACTGTACACATTCCTGTTGTGTAAGATTTGCTGCACTGCCTATTTCTGTTAATCTGTTATGTATGGCACTGGTAATACAGTGTAGAATTATTCTTTATGCAAATACAGGAAAGTTATCCTTGGTATAGCTAAATTTCAGGTTGTTGGAAATACTTCATCTGGTGTGATGGGCCCGATGGGCCAAGACCAACTGTGTGAGGTTCAACAAGACCAAGCGTCAGGTCCTGCCTGCACTTGCACCACAACAACCCCGCACAATACTTGGAGACGAGTGGCTGGAAAGCTGCCAGGGGGAAAAGGACCCGGGGTTGTTATCAACATCTGGCTGAACATGAGCCAGCAGCGTGCTCAGGTGGCCGAGAAGGCCAACAACATCCTGGCCTGCAGCAGGAACAGTGTGGCCAGCAGGACCAGGGCAGGGATTGTCCCCCTGTACTGGGCACTGGTGAGGCTGCACCTTGAATCCTAGGTTCAGTTATGGGCCCGTCACTACAAAGAAGACACTGAGGTGCTGGAGCATGCCCAGAGAAGGGAACGGAGCTGGGGAAGGGTCTGGAGCACAAGTTCTGTGAGGAGCAGCTGAGGGAGCTGGGGATGTTCAGCCGAAAGTAGGGGAGGCTCAGGGGAGACCTTATTGCTCTCTACAACTACCTGAAATGCAGTTGTAGTGAGGTGGGGGTTGGTCTCTTCTCTCAAGTTACAAGTGATAGGACAAGAGGAAATGGCCTCAAGTTGTGCCAGAGGAGGTTTAGATTGGATATTAGGAATAATTTCTTGACTGAAGGGGTTGTCAAGCATTGGAACAGGCTGCCCAGGGAAGTGGTGGAGTCACCATCCCTGGAGGTATTTAAGAGGCATGTGGACAAGTTGCTGAAGGACGTGATTTAGTGGTGGTATTAGCAGTCGGACTTGATGATGTTAAAGGTCTTTTACAACCTAAACCATTCTATGATATGACATTCCAATATGCTCTTTCATTTCCCTAGTAAGCAATCTCAATTTTATCTATCAGGACACTCAATCCAAAAAAAAAAAAAAAAAAAGCCATAAAAACGCACAAATCTTCTGTGAATGCACCATACAATTATGGTTTTCATTATTTTTCTGTAAATGTATATAAAAAACCCAAAGGCCAAAACTCGTAACAATTTTTCTCTCAAAAGAAATTGCATTATTTCTAGGTTGCAGACAGGGCTCCAAGGTCTGCTACACAGACATAAAATAAAGTATTTTCTCTGCACTTTGAGATTCCGAAGTGAAAAAACTAACAGGAGAGCAGACAATAAAATTCCCATACATGGCAAACTCTTCTAAATTGAAAAAGGAAAATTTCCTTGCCTTCCAGATATAGAGAACCCAAAGACAGGCTAAAGGTCCATTTGACTCTTCCTCAAATTGAATGTCCAGTTGGTTCAGAGGACCATGTTTTACTAGTTAACATGTCAGTGCAGTTATGCGTAAACTGGACATGAAGTTGTGCCTCTTCTCCAGACAAGTGTGTTTCTTTTTTTCAGACGTGATCCCCAACAGGTTGAGTAAAGAGAAAATACCAATGTGTAAATGAGTGTTTCTCATAACAATTGTAATTTTTTTAAGAGTCAAGATTTGGCTCCTTATGCATTAAATGAATGCCAGGTTAGCATAAACCCAACAATATGTAAGCTTAACATGTTATCTCAATTCCATTTTTTCCTCTCCAGACGTTTCCGCAGACAAGATGTTCGACATGGAAATGCAGCACAGCAGTGCTTTGGCCAGCAGTTCACTGGTAATCTACTCACATGTTTACAAATTGCTAGGAAATGCCTGGAGCAGAAAGCAGACTTTGCCAGGTGTATAAGCCAGCCCATGATCTCACGTGAGATTTTTTAGTGGCGTATTCCTGTAGTAAGTTGTAAGAGTCATGGTGATGAGCCCATGTCATCCCCATCTAAGAATTACTTTATTTTGATGGCAGGTCAGGTTCATCCCATAGCATTCATGCAGACCTGTGTTCCTGCCATTCAGATCAGGGATGTGGCTACTGCATCTCAAGGCCTCCCAACAGAAACGCAAGTGGGAAGGTGGGCAGGGGTAGGAAACAACAGCATCCTGAAATGCATATGAAATACTGTCAGGACACTCAGCCAGAAGTGATAATTGAAGGACTTAACTAGCACAGACACAGGCAATGACATTTCAGAACACAAATGTGTTATTAATGATCATTATTTTCCTAAAAAATCATACATTATTGTGTCTAATGCTGTTATCCAAACCTTGGAAAGTGATGATTTCAAACACTGGTATAGGGAATGGCAAAAAAAAAGACAGAAAACAGTTGCCTAGATATCCTCAGTATTTTGCAGGATAACACACAATACATTTCTAGAAGAAAAAAAATCAAATATAAAAGGTTCTTTTAGATATATAGCCAGAAAAAAAGATATTTTAGATATTAAACAATAGATAGATATATTTTACCTGACAAAGCTTCAATAAAATTGGAGTCCATTGGAGGATATAGTAGATTTTGGAAAAATATATTCCAATATGAATTATACAGTAAATTTGAAATACAACAGAAAAATAACAATTATATCAAACCTTGTATATTTTAGGGTATAAAAGCTGGTTGGCCTCATGAATATTTCTCACTACTGTGGAATAAAATGATCTAATGAATGAGGCAATTGGTCTCCTCCAGTGTAACACCTAGCTTATCTTCCTCCAGGTGTTTTCTTGGATGGAAGAGCAGAACTGAGTTTTGATTAATTTAATTCACCTTGGTTTTGTTAGCACTCACAGGCCAAAACTATAGATTAATTTTACATGTGTATAACATGGATATGTGAAATAGTTGTTTTTAAGAGTTTCATGCTGCAAAAGGCTATGTGCTCTCATTTATATCCCTAAAAACATTTAATTACTTATTAAATTAAGCATGTATTGAGTCCTCCTGTTTCACTGACAAATGAAATAGATTAACTATTCATAAGAATCAGGCAAAAGCAATTAGCAGTGTGAAAGTCTGAGATCTGCTTCTTCGTGTAAAATCTTACCTGAATCATGGCAAAATTTGATCCATTTATCTTATGGCCAGATCCTCTGAGATGATGAAAAAATTCACTTAGCAGGTCAGACCTTCAGCAGACAGTACTTTTCAGTCACTATCTGGTTGGATCTGAATTCAACCTCACTCGTAAAAGTAAACATATCCTGAACATGGAGTGTAACAAGTATTGGCAGTAGCACATATTTTAAAAACATTTCTTTTCCTTCCAGGTGAAGTCTTGGAGAAGACTGAGGAGAGACTTGTTTATGGAATAGAGTACAACAGTACCCTTCTGGAGTGCACCCCTCGGACCTTACAAGCGAAAGTAATCTGGTTTGTCCAGCGAGCACATGAAACTAAGAAGGAAGAGGTAAATATTCTTACAGTCTAACTTTTTAGCCTAAAGAGCCTGTGGTTAGGAACATTACATCTTCATTGAAAGGCCTGTCATCTGTTGCTGAAATGTACATGGATGTAAGGGAAAATCATTATGTTCATCTGCTCTCGTGAATTAATAGCCCTGAGAATTTCATCTGGTGTTGGCACTCATCATCTTGAATGCAGATGTTACAAGTGTAGCAAAACTTGATTTAAGATCTTAAAACAAGAGAATCCAGCGCTTCTCTTGGTATGTTATTGCAGAGGTGAAATATGTATATATGACTCCTACCGTCAGTCTAGCTTAACATCTATTCATTCCTATTACAGAACATTCTGAAAATGGATGTTGGTGGATTCTCTGCCTGTTTTACATATATTTCCCTATTATGGAAGTGCATCATAAGTGCTAGCATCTTTATTCCTCAACACCTACCTGACACACATCAGTGTAGTTATCCCCACTTAGTATGTGGAAAGAGAGAGGAAAGCCTCAGACCACCAAAGGGATAAGGATGGTTGCCTTACTGCAGAGCAACTAGGCTCTGATGCAAATGTGAGACCCCAGCTTAGCCACAGACATTTGGAGATCTCTGGCGTGGGACTCACCTGATAGTAAATGTGGACATCTATAATACAGAGGACTTTAGCAGGACCTAGTTAATGTAGGCTACCTTTGAAATCAAACTAGCTGCTGTTGCAGTGGTACCACCTCATGCTAATCTGGACAGCTTCATTTGGTAAAATAAGTGATTAAAAAATAATCAAGGATGCCACACCCTGCTTTAGATATCAAAAATTCAGCAAGATTAATTTCATCCCCACTTCAGGCACATTTTTGCCTGAGGTTTTGTCCAAGTCCCAAATCTCTGCATGGTTTTTCATACCTGATATTTTTTCATGTATTTAGCTGTGAGAATCCCATTTATGCATTCTTACAATGGAACTATTAATCAGGTCTTTCACAAAAGGTAGTGAACTGTGAGGGAGGAAGGATGTCCTGTTATATACATATCCCATTAGCTCAAAGACTGGATATGAGGAGTGTAACTTTGAACAGACTCTAACCTTTCAGAATATACTACTCGGATGAATTTGTTTTAATGTTTCCCCCTGAATGTTATTCCATATTTAATTAATAATCATATAGTCATTAGAAAAAGACAAAATCAGAGAGAAATAGAATGATAGAGTAATAGAATAACAGAATGATTTGATTTGGAAAGGACCTTTAAAGACCATCCAGTTCCAACCACCCTGCCATGGGCAGGGACACCTTCCACTAGACCAGGTTGCCTCAAAGCCTGGTTACCTCTCAAAGCCTCATCCAGCCTGGCCTTGAACACTTCCAGGGATGGGGCATCCAGAACGTCTCTGTGTAACCTGTTGCAGTGTCTCACCACCCTCATCATAAAAAATGTCTTCTTTATGTCCTATCTAAATCTACCTTCTTTCAGTTTAAAATCATTACTCCTTGTTCGACCACTACAGCCCCTGGTACAAAGTCTCTCTTTCTCCTTTATAAATCCCACTTATATATTGAAATGCCTCAATAAGGTCTCCCTAGAGCCTTCTTTTCTCCAGGTTGAACAACCCCAATTCCCTCAGTCTTTTCACAAGAGAGGTGTTCCAACCCTCTGGTCATTTTCATGGCCCTCCTCTGGCCCCACACATTCATGTCTTGTACTGGGGACCTCAGAGCTGGAGGCAGTATTGCAAGTGGGGTCTCAGGAGAGTGGGATAGATGGAGAGAATCAAATCCCTTGACCTGCTGCCCACGCTTCTTGTGATGAAGCCCAGGATACGGTTGGCTTTCTGGGCTGCGAGCGCACACTGATGGCTCATGTCAAATTTTACATCCACCAATACCCCTGAGTCCTTCTCTGCAGAGCTGCTCTCAATCTGTTCATCAGCCAGTACTTCTTAATATTCAGCAACTTCCTGTTAAATTCAAAGACTGGGATTCAATTTTCCTGCACACTTCACCTGGCTGGACTCAGTGCTCCCTGCTTGCTGGCACCTGCGAATGTCTCATAGTTAATAACCTAGCTCTCAGGAGCTGTAGGGGGAACTCAAACACCAAACTCAGAACTAAGGCTGATGTCAATGGTCCTGCAGTTAGATATACACATTCCTATGTGACTGTTGCCTCAAAAACATTTGCCAGTGTATAAGATCATTCACAGTGACAGTTATTGCAGGTCAGCTGGCAAATGCTCATTTGTTTTCCATACAGTAGTTTATTTGCATGTTTCAACCTTATTTACTTTATTTAGCCACAAGTGACTAACCCATGCTTGGAAAACAGGAAACTATCTGCTCTACTGTCTGTTCTACCATGCCTGTCAGATTCTCTATATCACTTTTCTTTCACAGCTCAATCTCTTCTTTACTTCAAATAAATACTTACGTTACTTAAAAATGTGAATTAAAGGATTATAGATCTCTAATCTTCCTCTCAAAATTTAAAATTATATTCATGAATGTACATTTAAGAACTAATTGCACTGATTTACTCCGATAGTAAAGGCCTGTGCTCTATAACTGCATCAATTTGCTCTTCAGGTGAAGACAGATGATAGAATAATCAAAATGGACCTTGGTCTCTTATTCTTGAAGTTGCATCGGCTGGATGCAGGGACCTATTTTTGTCAGACAGTGGAACACAGCATTGTTCACACTGTCAGGAAAATCACCCTGGAAATAGTTGAGGAAGAACGTGTAGATGAAATGTTCAATAAAGACTACGAGGAGGAGATACCTCACAAAATGCCATGCCCAATGCAGAGCAGTATACCTCAGGCATCGAAGCCGTGGTACAAGGAATTTCTTCAACTAATAGGTTACAGCAACTTCCAGAGGGTGGAGGAATACTGTGAAAAAGTGTGGTGTACAGATAAGAAGAGAAAAAAGCTCAAAATGTCTCCATCCAAGTGGAAATACGCCAACCCTCAGGAGAAAAAGGCAAGGATCAGGCCAGAGCATTACCGGTTGCCCAGGAACATAGCTGACTCTTGATGGACAAAATCTATCTACTGCTTCTGGGCAAAATTGTATTTGGACTTAAGTAAGAGGGAGAAATCAGTCTCGGATTTGACAAATGACACAGGTTTATATATATAAAATATTGGGACTGAAAACAAAGATCCAATGGTAAGTTATACTGTACACTCATGATGACTGTTTAGAAGCATTTTAAACAAAATCTTCTTAACTATCTGATTCTAAGCAGGTCAACACAATCAGAGTTTTGCTTTAGGGAGAACGTGACAATCTTCAGACTTTGAGTGCTTGAATCAGTTTCCTGTGTGGACCATGCTTGCGCTGTATATTGTTGCATATGATGGCATATTTAAGGAAATGCAAATAACTAAGCATTCACAAGCACGTGAAAAACGTAACACATCTCTTTTCTTCATTTCACAAATTTCTCATGCTTCTAAAAGCAGCACATTTTAAGATCTTTCTTTTTGATCGTGACCTGTCTGAGTTTATCACTGAGAGCAATGAGTTGTGTTAATACAGTGTACTGCTATTTCTAAAGATAATGAAGGGAAATCCTGTTTACTTCCCACCATTTTTTTGTCTTATCAGTCACTTATGAAGTGCAGTGTGCTCTCACAGCTAAATAATATTGCCTAGTAACTTGATGTAAGTGAAATGCATGCTGAGAACACAAACAGAATGAAATTCTTCAATTTGTCTATATAAAAGTTGGAATAATGGTTAAGACAGAAGACGAGCCTCTCAGTGGGCATTGCCTCGGTAACCAGACGAGTGAGGGGAGTGCCCTCTTGTGGGAAAACAAAGCCAAGGCTGATGCTATCAGCTACTTTCTGAAGAAACGCGTAGCGGCAAAGTATTACTCACATCCACAGCTCGTTTCTTTTCAGCACACTCTTCTAGCCTCCACGTGCTAAATCCACAGATTTAGAAGGCAGCGTTGGAAGTAATTTATGCTGGAAAGACAGAATTTAAAATAACTAATGCTTCATGTTGTTAACTTGCTTTTAGGGTAAAAAAAAGCAGTCGTGAAAAGTTAGGATGTAGATTACAAACAACAGCACTATGTATCTGTGTTTCTAGAGTTTCAGGGTCTGATCCAGGTAAATCTTTTCCTGATATGTGATCTTTAGTCAAAAGGGCTGCTTTACTACTCTTGTGAGTGATACCAGGAGAGGAGATCAAACAACCAAGTCACTCACGATCTAGGTCTTTCATGACTTATTTTTTTAAAAAGAGAAAAATATCTTTAAGTACAAGAAACCAGATGCATAAAATGAAGAAAAACTAGCATTTCAGTATTTGTGAAATCTTATATTTTT
Organism: Eurypyga helias; assembly: GCF_000690775.1. Lineage (NCBI taxonomy): Eukaryota > Metazoa > Chordata > Aves > Eurypygiformes > Eurypygidae > Eurypyga > Eurypyga helias. The sequence goes on from NW_010226157.1 coordinate 18,461, forward strand.
TTTTAATTGAAAATTAAATAGGGAAGTTATAAACACAAATGAGTCAGAAATTAACTCCTCAAATAAGAACATGATGCCAGTGGGGGAAAGAGCCAAGCTGATACAGATTTTGATGCATCAAGAAATACACAATGGATTCACCAGCCACAAAAATGTTCATGTTGAGATTCAACTTCTAATCAGAAACCTGAATTTAGACTTAGTGGGAATTAACAGATTGTTAATTTACAGATAACACAGGTTTTCTAGATCTGCTGTGTTAACAAACGAAGCAATCAAAGTTGACTGAATGTTTTCCAAACAGGCTGTGTGCAAGAGGGTCTCGCATTTGCTGGCAGGACCAGCAAGCTTTGCTGTGCTCCTCTGGGAAGAGACTGTCCCAGTGTCTGAAAGGAGCCTGTGTGCACACGGTCAGCAACTGGAGCATGAGGAAAACAGGGATTCACCTTGTGTCAGTATAACAGCAGATAAACCTTTCTGTCAGCCAGCTGTGTAAAGAAAATCAGTTTATCTGGGGTTTTGCACTTCATTTAGCTAGAATGCCTAAGAGAAAGGGCTGGGCACTGTGTGCAGCCTTCCATGAATTCACATAGTTACTGACTTTGATCTCATACAGGAGACTGGATAAATTCACTTTTCAGTTTAATGGAACTTAGTTGCAGTTCAGACCCTCTGTTTACATTTCTATGGAAAGTTCTAGATGTGAAGGCTGTGGCAGAGAGAATACACGCAGCAAAATCATCCCTGATTTAGACTCAATCCCCTGTACAATCCCCACTGGCATCTTTAATAGAAAAATGTTAAAACACCACTGAAATTACTTTCTGATGATTTATGGAGTCCACTTCTTTTCAACAGTAATGGAAGTTATATTTTATTTTTTCTGATTCACTTGGTAGTATCTAGTGCCAAATGTACCATTAATGGACTATTAGAAATGAGTAACAGCATCTCAGCCTGATGGAACAAATATGACTGTGTCTCACTGAGATTTCAGGTGGAAATCATGTGATATGTAAATCAGGATTCCTGATTTAATACGAGAGTGTGTATTTTTAGCTTCCCATCCCTTTATTGATTACATGTGGAGAACTGCATTAAATTTTTCTTTACCTTTCAAAATTTAAATTTCTAGCTCACACCTTGCTACTTTCATGGTTGTAATGCCTGTGAGAATTCAGAACTTCAAGGTCTTTTTCAAAGAGTGCTGGGACATCTATGAAGAAGAGAAAGAGCGATAATGTATTTTGGAAGGATACGCACAAATGTGCTCGTACACAATGTTATTTAAAATGCTTCTTTGTATATTTGGGGCGTATTGTCTGCTTCTTTTCATTATGAGTTTGATGTATTTTGTATGTGCATGAAGTGGTCAAACTATAAATATAATTAAGAACCATATTTGGCTGAAATCATCTGTATTATTTCTCATAATTTATTTTCACCAGACAACATGATTACGTGCAGATCAGTAGTCACATTATTATTTACAGATGCCCTTCACCGTACATTTTACAAGCAGAACTCAGATCAGGACAGAGGGTTGTTAGAATACGGTTGCCAAGGGGGAGACTGTGGCACCAGGTAATGAGTAGATTTAGACTGTTAATGTCAAGTAGATTTGGGAAAGGTATGATTACAGCAGCAACTGCTACCTGAATATATTTTGAGTGGAACATGGCCACTTAAACCCAGAAGATTTTAACGGATGGAAATTCATTGAGAAACACGAATTTGGACAAAGCTCTGAACTTTGACCTGCCTGATGAGTGACAAGCCAGATCACTTGGACTAAACACTTTGCTTTGCTTTTGCTCTTTTGTTCTCAATGAGATTATTGTCACCTTGTACAAACAAATCTGTGCTCTCGGATTCTGTTGGGATATCAGGCCAGGAGTGTGCTAGCATGCTGTAAAACTCCTGGCTTGTGTATCTCAAAATAGGCTTTTAGGATCCATACAACTTTTCTGCAGCATAAACCAGACCACTTTATGTAGGCAAGAGATAAAAATAACTGCCCTACATCCAGGTGCCTGAACTGCAGAGTTAACAGTCATATCTGAAGTGCTTGAATTAACATAACTAACATAGTTATAGACTTTCTCTTCTTATTTTACTTTCTTTTACACCATGTGTGTGTGAATTTTCTTTCCCCCGAAATAGAAGTCAGTTAGTTTCCCCTTTTCAGAAAGTCCATTAATCTCCTTAGTCTACCTTGGAGCAGTGAAGCTGGGGTTATTTATGCAACTTTATGTCCCTGGGTCCAGAAAGCACAAGTGCCTCTGAAAGCTGCACTGTCCAGATAAGAGGCAGCGAAATTGAGCTTTTCTACAACTGTAACCTAGCAGGATGTCTGAAATCCCTATCAGCCCTGGAATCCTGTTCAGTTCACTGAATTACTGCTTTTAAAGGAGAATTCGTGTGCAGTTAACACAAGTATTTATTGCAAATGAAGCTATGATTGACAAGTCTTGCCTTTGGGTGATATTTACTTTCTCCACTCATAATGAGTGATCTTTTAACTTATTTCCTCAAAAAAAAAAAAAATCTGACTAGCACAATAAAAAGAAAAAGCTAGCAGAGCTAGCAATGTCAAGTAAAGCTACCAGTTGCTATGAGTTAATCAACATTTTACAGGGATCCACACATTTGTGAACAAATTTACCAAACACCATCCTAATCCATCACTGTAATCCGATTTTGCAAAACAACTTTGCCTCTTTGAGTTATGACTTTCATGTAACGGTGAACCAGGAAATACATTGTTAAGCCCTTGCTCACATGTGCTCATAATTTGCTGAAGTGAGAGGTGCAGGACTGAGCATGGTTGAACATAGTTGGAGCACAGAAGCCTTAACTGCCCATTTCCTAGATTTGCTGAGATATTTATCCATACCTAGAAAGAGCAGATTTAATTGCAGGGGGAGAAGCCTGGATCCATGAATGGTTTGGAGAGTCACAAATCCTGTTTCAGAACATCTGTGGACTAAAAAGCCATTGTGGATGACTGTTTTCAGTAGACTTCCCCAGTTACGACACTCAGAAAACTCCATTGAAATAAAATATTCCTTTACTTGCGATGTCAGTTAATTCAACTCTAGAATTTCATGCCTTTGATAGTGTTTATGCACATCTTTGAAAAGCCACTTTTAAAGAAATGCAGTCTAGGAGTACATTTAATGTGTGTGCAATTGCACATAAATTATGAACTCTCAGAATAACTCTAGTCAGTTTGAAATTCAGCATACCCAGCAAAATCACACATACAACCCATGATGATTTTTTTTCTCACGCTCACCCAGTGCCCTCAACATGGATTTCAAGCATGCCTGTGAAGGAACATAGTAATGTCAATAGTCATCATCATCATACACCATTACAGGTGTAACTAACCGTCTTCTATTCCCAATAATAAGAGATTAAATTTGCAGGCTAATGGGCATGATTAATGCACAATGAACATTTTCTGCTGTTATTAATAATCAGGATTTGAAGAATGCATGGACCTTGTGAAAATCAAGGTAATGGAAATATTCCACCTGTAACTTTAACTCAGGCATGCTGAGCATGGCAGCTTCAGTTTATGGTAGTAGAAGCTAACACAGCCTGGTCAGTAATTCCTGCTATAGGGGGGAAACTTCTGGAAGAGGGTCAAAGCGAAAAATCAGAGATTAGTAAGAATATCCAAGAATATAAAGCCTGTTTATGGTAATGTCCATTCACGGTCTTGTCAGACTGAATCCAGGGTACAGTCCATATTAATATTTAAAGCACCAGAGCCTGTAGTTATTCAGGCTTCTTTGGTTTGTTTTCCTTGGTGGGGGAGGGAAGGTGGTGGTTTTTGTTTGGTTATTTGGTTGTTTTTCCCTTGTAACTGTTGGAGAAAATTATAAATTTTTAGACTGTAACTTGTCAGGTCCTTTTTAGATGTTTTCATTAGGATGAAATGATTACCCAGATTCATTCCACCATGATGTTTTAAGGTAATCATAAGAACCTTTTCACACTAATTTTTGTCTCAAATGGAGTACTACAAAACATCAGAACTATCAATATGGGAACTACTTCCAAGCAATTTTGTCTTAAGAGAGGTAGCAAATCAAGCCAGTGGGGAGGATGAGGTTGACAGCATTCAGCAAGAAATCCATACCTATTGGGGAATGGTTTTGGGAAGGAGAGGGTTTGGGTTTGGTTGGTGGTTTTTTTTTAAAAAGAAAAAAATCATTAAGTGATGTACTCTCATTTATTCAGAGGTCATGTGTCATCAGAGACTAATTTTAATAAGAAATCATTATTGTTTATATTTGCTTGGAAAGAAGGGGAATTAGATGCTTACCCAGGTTTACACCACTTTTCTGTGAAAAACAGACATTCATAAACCTGAGGTGTAATTTAGAAAGAACACCTGCTTTTCCATCGTCATGTCTTTTAATCATCCTGAGAAAAAGCAAAGAATTTTTTTCACATTTAAGAATATGCATATGGTAAAAATTCATTCAACCTCCAGAATATAAAATATTCCCTTGAAATTATAAATGTTCCAGCCTAGAACATTACCATTTCTGTTCTGCACTCTTGCTTTTTGATAATTTTTCACACCTTTGTGGCATTGTTTTGTGAATTTCTTTTAATGTTACACCAGGCACACAGATCTGTGACCTGGCAGATGAATATTCAGCTGTGAGTTATTTATATTAGTGTGGGGTGAGTGTTTATAATAATTTGACAACTGCTTAACCACAGAAGCTTTTAGAGAAGACCTTGAATTGTGATTTGTTATCATAGTTCTTGAGGCTGGATGGACTATGAATTGTAGGGAAATTTTTCGTTTCACAGAGAATATCCTCCAGAATGGCAGAAACACCCATTTTAGCTTAAAGAAAACAAAACACATAAATGTTTTCCATCCCATCTATCCTTTTCAAAGCACTTTAAATGCACAAATTAGGAAAAAACAGAATGGAAGAAACAATTGTAAGGTGTCCGGTTTAATCTCTCTTTAAGAGAGAGTACTAGGTGAAAATGACAGGTTCTTTGCTGCCTCTTAATATCCAAATTAAAAGAATGAAGGTGGTTTATCTGTTTTATGTTTTTTGCATATTTAATAACTTGTTTCTCCGTTTTTTTACCTCACTACAGAATTGGGCAGTGGGGAAAAAAAAGTGCATACAGATTTACTTATTGACTAAATGAAGTTCCCAATTACAAAAAGATGGAGATAGTAGCAAATATTTCACACAGGTTAGTAACAGCAACAGCAGCTGCTGAGATCCACAGGATCCAGCAAGGCCTTATCCATGTATCGCCTTCCCACACCTCTATGGTGTTTAATTGGAGAGCTGCTCCTGACTTGTTATCTCCACTGCTAATTTGTTTGAGTTCAGATGTCCAGAATAGAAAGGAACTCACCTCCTGGTAGGCCTGAGTCATAATGATGAAAAGTCAATACTGCTGGCAGCCCTGCCATACATACATACATACTACAAGACTTGAAAGCAAGTCCTGTAGCTACTCTAATTATCAGAGCTTCCCAGGCATCAAACACCTGATGGTTCTGCCCGAGAATAACATGAACAAGGCAGGATTGCATCATTAAAGAAGAACATTACTCTCAGTTGGGAATGCCTGCTGTTTAACATGTAGTGCAATTAAGTGAAGTTTATCAAATGAATGAACTGGAAACGTGATGATCAGATTAGATGATGCCCATGTGATATGCTGAGGCTAATTAGTGTCCATGCGAGGGCTCAGAGAGAAATCTCTTCCCATGCAACTCTGATCCAGGCTTAGTCCTGGCCTGGTTTTATTAATTTTCTTTTTCCTCTATAATGGGACTACTTCTTTCCATTATTCTATTGTCTGAAATTAAAATTAAAACCTTAATGGACTTCATAAAGACTGTAGTTCCCTGAGTAATCCAGTGGCCTTGTACAATGAATGGACCGTGTTGGTAGATAAAGGAATAGAAACTGATGTCATCTAACTTGATTTCTGCAAGGCCTTTAAAAAGATTCCACAGAGAATCCTTATTGCTAAATTGGAGAAATATTGCTTTGATGGATCGACTAGTTGATGAACAAGGAACTGGTTGGATGGCCACTCTGAAAGCGTTGCAGTCAATAGCTCAGTGTCCAAATGGAGATAAGTGCCAAGTAGTCTCCCTCAGGGGATTGGAATTGGTACTTTACAATATTTTTATCAATGACAGACAGTGGGATTGAGTGCAGCCTCAGCAACTGTGTGACACAAACCTGAGTGCTGCAGTTGATTCACTAGAGGGAAGGGATAATATCCAGAGGAACCTTGACAGATTGGAGGCGTGGGCCCATGTGAACCTCCTGAAGTTTAACAAGACCAAATGCAAGGTCCTGCACAAGGATCAGGGCAATCCCAAGCACAGGCTGGGTGAAAAATGGATAGAGAGCAGCCCTGAGAAGAAGAACTTGGGGGTACTGGTGGACAAAAAGCTGAACATGAGCTGGCAGTGTGTGCTGGCAGCCCAGAAAGCCAACTGTATCCTGGGCTGTATCCAGAGAATTGCGGCCAGCAGGTTGAGGAAGGTGATTCTCTCCCTCTACACTCCTCTTGTGAGAACCCACCTGGAGTAATGTGTCCAGCTCTGGGGTCCCTAGTACAAGACAGGCATGGACCTGTTAAAGTGGAACCAGAGGAGGGCCATGAAAATTGCCAAAGGGCTGGAGTACTTGTATGAAGAAAGGCTGAGAGAGTTGGGAATGTTCAGCCCAGAGAAGAGAAGGCTTCTGGGAGACCTTATGTGGCCTTTCAATCTATAAGGAGAACTTATAAGAAAGATGGAAAATACTTTTTACCAGGGCCTGCAGTGATACTAAAAGAGGGTAGATTTAGATTGGGTGTAAGGAAGAAATCATCTTGTTTGGTGAGACACTGGAACAGGTTACACAGAGAGGTTGTGGCTGCTCCATCACTGGAAGTGTTTAAGGTCAGGTCGGACAGGGCTTTGAGCAACCTGATCTAGTGGAAGGTGTCCCTGCCCATGGCAGCCGGGTTGGAACCAGATGATCTTTAAGGTCTCTTTCAACTCAAACCATTGAATGATTCTATGACTGATAGTCCTGCACTATGTGTAAGCCACATACGTGGGTTGTGCTTATAACAAGGATGATGTGAATCTGCTTTGGATAGTATGAGCTGAATCTTTTAGAGACAGAGGTTGCCTATCTAGTTCTAATGAAGGTACAGTCAAAAGTGATAATTAATTATATGAACTCTGAGGGAACTGCTGAATTAACTGATAATTACTACACATTGTACAATAACCCACACATCTTAGGCTATTTCTATTAGTACCTTGACATTTTCATACTCCTGTTTACATCACAAGTTTTAAACATTTTAAAGCCATCTGCAAAACTAGTCTATAATTTGGGTTTTCAGAGTGAAAGCCTGCATTCTATTCCCATAAAATGAAGTTTTTACACTAGGAGTTTTCTGCTTATAATCTTGTATTTCTGCTATGACTGTATTCTCAAATCTCTTATTATCTCCATGAGGCTTTTCTTGCATCAGCAGTCTCTTCAGTTCTCTTTATTTCTCCAGTGAAGATTCTTTGTGAATTATTGTATTTAAAAATGTCATTTAGATGTGAAGACCATACTAGGCACTTCACAGAAATCAGCTACAGACTTTCTTAGCAGAGAGTGATTATTCCTCAGATCAGGGATTTAGCTTGAGGAACTTGAAACCAATCTTTTATCACACTTGGCATAGTTACTATTCTTAAAAGAGTAATATCGGCAGTTGATTAGATGTATACAGAAATGTGTCTGGACATCTACTAACACAAATTCTGAACCAGTTTTGGAAAAACTCATTGTGGATTCTGAAAGCCAGATCATACGCTTAAGTAATCTTCTTTATAAAATGATACTACATGCTAACATCATTGGTATTTAACTAGATTTCAGGGTTTAAAAAAATCCAACAATATTTAAATATCTACAGAAAAAGAATGTGGACAAACACATTCAGAAAGAATGTTTTTACTGCATAATTCCTCCAGAGTTTCATTTCTGAAGCACACCTTATTTCCTTTGGATATACCTGAGATAAGTGATGAGGACACAATCATGTTGCTCAGCAAATAAGCACCGAATGCCCTACTTCCAACTTTCTTAGTTGAACTAAAAATGTCCCTTTTGCTACCTGACATTGCAGAGCAGGACAGCTGTAACACCTAACACACTTGTACCAGGTGCAAACATCAGGAAGAGGGGGAAATAAGCAGCATAATTTATCAAACATGTTATTTTCATTAGGAACTTAATTTTGTCCCTGTTTCCTTCCATAACCATGTTCTTATCTTGGGTAATTTTTGCCTTCCAACCACAACAGTCCTGGCCCTTCATTAGTCCCCCTATGAACCCCTTTCAGCTGTATCTGAAAAAGGATTTCTGGGGTTAGGAAGGGGGATCAGAGCTGGAAATTCAACGACTGATACAACTGGGCAGGAGGCACAGGAGGGGCAAAGGACAGTAGTAACAGAAAAATACCCTAGATGGACAGCTGATGCATAAGCTGGATTTGCTGTTGCAAAAAGTATCCATGTCCATTTTACACATGCAATTGCATAAGAAACAATTTGTTTTTAAAAAACTTCCAAATTTCTCTGAGACCTATTTGTTTTCCAGAATTATTTCAATTATTCACATGTGTTGCACTCAATTTATGAGTTAGGTACATAGCTGAGGCTTTGTAGTCACAAACACGTGCCATGTACATACAAAATACACATCTTAGAAAACAGTGGTGTAGAATATACATGTGTTGCATAAATGTAAACACAATAAAAACTAAAGCAGTGGAAAAACCATTCATACTGATCCTGATTCTGACAACCAGAACCTACACAGTGTTCCCTCCAGTACAAACTAAGCCTAAGAAATTAAAACTTCTCTAAATAAGCAAAAGTATGCACTTGGTTGAACTGGCCTGGGTGCTCTCACTGGTGCGCCTATATAGCTTCAGTAAGACATGCAAAATCTCCAACTCCTGGCTAACAGTAAATCCAGGAACTGAGAATTCAGAAAGCTTTCTGACATATGGGACCTTTACACTTTACCTGTAAGGCTAAAATGTAAAAAACCTGAAGAAGAATCAGATCGCACAGCTTTCAAATAACAATTTCTCTTACACGTGCTTAAAGATTTTGCATGAAAACTCATAATTGCATCTGTCAGGAATAGCTGAAATTTATGAGTAATTGAACACAAATGAATGTGTTTCCAGCTTGGACTAGAAGTAGGGGAAGACACAATTGAAATGTTCAGGACTAGAACTTTACACATATACATTCAAAATGCGATATATCAAAAAGCTAGGCTCAGTAAACAGGGCACAGGTCTACCCTTACCCCATCAACTGAAAATCCAGAAAATGAGACAGTTGGTCTGCCATTTTCCACCTCCTATTACCAAAGTTCACAGTCTTCTGGTCTGATTCTTACACAGGCTGCTCCAAAATCTTTCCCTTTGGCAACTGGTCTGCAAGCATCTCACCTTCTCAAGTGAAATCATTTATTGTCTTACTGTTAGTTACAATCTGTTGCTAGAGCATGAAAAATTGTGTTGGATTCAGCTCCAGACAAGCAGGCAGAACGATAACTTAAAAAAAAGTGAAAGCTCTTCAAGATCTGAAGAAAAATATTTTGTCAGGCACTTAATTATTTTTAAAGAAATTTTTGAACTGAACATCAATTAAAAAAAATAGTTTGAGATCATTCATTTCTTTAGAGGATTTCTAGAAAAAAGGATATAACAGCAGTAAACTAAATTTAGGCAAGAAGGGAAGTAAAAGCTAAACATAAAATTCAGTGAAATGTGGAAACAAAAATAACCATCTAGATTTAGACTATCTTTACTGATACTTTTACATGAATTTACTTTTTGTATAATACTTCTATGTAGTTATGGTTTTACAAAATTCTGTAAGATGAAAATACCCAGTTTTGAATAATACATATTTATAATAAATAATGTATTTGTAAGACATAAATATATATTTAATATGCAGGTTAGGAATTTGATAGAAAGAAAATAAACATCATACTCTCTAATATTAAAGTCCAATTATTATATTGTACTTGTGAAAGGGAGGGAAGTTTCTGTTAAAAAAACAGTCAAGTATGCTGTCTCCGTCACATTATGTCATAATCTTCATGGATTGAAATTTCTGGTTGAATTACAAGGAATGTAGCAGCAGACTTATACATGGAACAAATTATAAAAGGAGGGTTATGCTCTGAAATTGCTGAAAAACATTACAAAAATAAAGTAAGAACACTGTAAACCTTCAGTTAACTCTCCATGATCAAAGTGAACTTGTGGAACATGGTGGATATGCTACACTTTAAAACACCTTTGATAACTACTTATTGGAACAGTTAGTGCATTCACAAGGGACAAACTGACTTCTACATCAATAGCATCCTGGTTCAGGAAAGAAGACTGAAGTGGCAATAACGTATTCAGCAATTTCATATTTGAGCAATGAGAGCCATACAGCAGTCAAATCAGATATCCTCCTGGAGGATACACCTTCTTTAAAAGGGGAATCCATCCATACAGGATGAAGAAAGTTAGAACAAATTAAAATGGGCTGCTGACATTATAAAACACTTCCAAGCAAAGATGGGTTAAAATTGTCTTACTAGATACTTAAATTTACAAGTATACCACTATTCAGAAGGAAAGAAACAAAATGTATGAGGAATACAGGAAAAAAAAAAAAAAAGAGCTATCATGGCTAAATGGCAAAGAAAATTAGTATTAGAAACAAGAAGTCATCCTTCCAAAAAGGGAAGCTTTGTAAAACAAAAAAACCAGAAGGAGATAAAATGTCAAGTTAAGTATAAAACTGCAATGAGATAAGCTAGAATATAAAAACAAGAAAAAATATTTTAAGGAGATGCTTGCTAGAGGCATGAAAACTAATAATGAAAATCTTCAAACACATCAGAAAGAAACCTGCTAAGGAATTCACATGGCTGACAGACGATAACCATAAAAGAAGCATTCAAGGAGGATAAAGAAAACAGCTAAATCAAATTTGTTTTATGTGCTGTTCACTAAAGAAGAGTTAGAGAGTTCCCCAAAAAAGGTTCATATACATTCCTCATAGGATGAGCTGAAGAACTGTCCCTAATAGAAGTGCCAGTGTAACAGATTTTGGAAGAAATGCACACAAGGTAAAGTAATGAATTTCCAGGATTAGATAGTATTCACCCAAAAATCCTGAAGAGACAGAAGTATGAAATTGCCGTCTGTGGTGTACAATTTCCTCCTTGAATTGGCATCTTAGGAAAGCAAAGTGGCAATCCAGTGCTTGTGAAACCAACCTTATTTTTAAGAAGGGCTGTAGAATTCTTCATTTTCTATTTGGAAAGAATATTTGTAGAGTGAACAGTACACAAGACGTACCAACCATTTTTATCTTTCATTTGGGGGAAAAAAAGAGTGAATGTGGTTTAGTCTATACAGTTCACAACTGAGTTTTCAAAACTATTACTGGATAAATTCAGCAGTGTTGTAAATAGAATGCAGAACCAAAAATTGTCCTGGCAAATAGCAATGGCCATGCAAGCTCAAAGCACATGTCCATCAATGAAAGAATGTACTAGCTCCCCAGCAACTGGTATGGCTTGGTAAACAAAGAGTTACAAAAAAAATCAGTTTCTTTACCATCTTCTATAAATTCAAAATTTTATAATGGTATGAAATACATAAATTTATTCTTTGCTTTAAACTTCAAAGTTACTAGAAGTCAAAATTTCATGTACTGGGCAAAGAGTATTTTGCCTTGTAGTACAGTACTCCAAGCAAATGGATGTCTGGAAGATGATGCAAAATGAAGTCTGTACTTTTACATTTTTTACCTTAGCTGGAGGATTTAAAACTAATTAGTAAATAACGTGAAAGAATACGCTCTTGAGTTATTATGTTCAGGTTGCAGTCATCAACTTAATTTTTCAGAAGTGAGATAAAGAACAGCTGCCATCAAATGATGCTGTAAGACTTCTCCTTATGCTATTTGGCCTCAGGAATATCACAGAGCTCAAAGGAAAATAAATATGCAGCATGGACAATATATGTAGAAGAAAAGTTGGGAGAAGATTATTTAAAGAAAACATTTATAGAGGCATATTTGTATACAAATAAATACATACATGAATGTATAAATATAGTGTTATAACTAGCTATATGATATATATTTGTAGAGAAGGGTCCTACTAAATCTCCACAATGTGTCTGAAGAAAACACTGATTTTTATGGATAAGTCCAGAACATATATTATTCTTATCAGCTGTTAAACAGAAAGCAAGCCAATGAACAGAACTGTTAGTGTTCAAATTAATGTGAATGTGAAACCATGCATCAGTTTGTATCATCTGTGCTGAGGATAGTTCTTTTATATGAAAGACATGATTATGAGGAATTGCAATTTAAAATTATTTTAAATTAAAAAACCCCAACACCCTGTGCATCAAAAGTTATGTCATGTAAAATATTGAATTAGTCTATTGTCTATACTCTACTCCAAAATTTTCAAAAATATCCTGGAAAATACTGCTGCAAAGAACAAATGTCCAGACATCAAACACTAAAAGGTAGCAAGACCCCTTTGGTAACTAACTAGTTAAAATCAACCTAATAGTACTGCTGCTTTTGCTCAGAATTAAGACAGAAGGTAGGATGTCTATTCCAAACTCTGTCTGGATGCTATAGGTATGCAGCGATGCACAGTGTGCAACTGCTGAGGCACAGCTACAGGTAGTCATTATTCATGAGTGGAAATGCTGAGATTGGTGTGCAAGGAAGTGATTAGATATAAGCCTATAGTTCCCTTAAATTAATGAAAAACTCTTCCACTCCAGGTGGAAGTCCCTGTTTTGTGAATAAGAAACAGTGGCACACATGTTCTGCAGATAACTTGGCCTCCCTCTGATCATGTCTCAATAAGCCCCTGGATCAGGGAAAGATGCTGCCTTTACCATGCCGCTTCCTCCTCTGCCTCTTTAAATTTGCCATTCATAGGGATGAGAATCTTAACTTTAGGCCCCAGCTTCAAGTATCAATTGTAGGTACACTTGTGGGAGGACAAAAGGCTAAACCCATCCATTTCGTAGAGTCATAGGATGGTTTGGGTTGGAAGGGACCTTAAAGTTCATCTAGTTCCAACCCCCCTGCCATGGGCAGGGACACCTTGCACTAGACCAGGATGCTCAAAGCCTCGTCCAGCCTGGCCTTGAAGACAGCCGGGGAGGGGATATTTGGGGGGGGGGGCGGGAAAGAGGCTTCAAGGGTACACATTTTTGGTACAGATCTTTGGGTCAAAGAATTAACATCAATACCTTTTCAAAACCATCAGTCATGATGTGACAAAGCATAAATTTTCATCGCCATTTCTCTCAGCAACTAGAAAGGAATCCATCTTTGCCTGAGTTCCTGAAAACACCAAACTCCTTGTCAGATAGACGGAATTTATTCCCTCCATACACACTGCAGGGAGACATACTTAATCCTTGAACTGGAAATCACTGCACCACTAGTCATAGTAATAAACTCATTTCTTAGTTCACTTACTTCTTCTGTACCTGGCTGAGCTTAACTGGGCTGAAGGATTTTTGCCAAACAAGGCTTTGAAGCTTCTCCATCCAGGCCAAGTTGAGAAAAAAAAAACCAGACAGACATGTTAAGAGGCTGTGCTGACATCCCTTATTATACTAATGAGCAATTTGGTCCCTTTTTCTGAGTGAGCCATTTCCTCAGGTGAGTGATGGAGAGCAGGAGCAGTCTGCCTTCCCAGGTAGGCAGTGAAATAGGGGAAGTTACTCTATTCTTTACATATACGCCTTAGCTGACCCTTGAACAAGGCCTACATATGGACTACATATTGTCAGCTCCCCAGTGTTGGGGACATTTTCTTTAAAACATAAAATGGAATAGATGGTGACTTCTTGACCAACCTCTTTCTTTGGTGTCAGGTCTTAGGCTACGCTCTTCACTCCTCCATTCCTCTCTTGCTGCTTGTATCGGCTGTTCAGTTGGTGCATGGTTTCCTTTGCTTAGGCACTTAACCCTCTGCATACGTGATTCACTGAGCCTGGCCACCTCACTGAAAGCTTTGATAGGGCCCTTGTAGGATTTAAGTCTCTTTGGCAAGATGAGGATTCATCTACCACAATGTAATGTATGACCTGCAGTTCTAATACTCTGAGCACCCACAATTCCCACTTAGGACCTATACCCACTTTTATTTGAATAGGAATGGCATGTGCCTTTATCATACAGAAATGTTGCCATGGCACACATGCAGACCTGTGAACAAAAATGCGTATAATCTGATAAAATCTGGTATAATCTGTTCCTCACATACTTATATGTAAACTAACTGAACTGAAAAAAAGAAAAATAAAAGATCCCTGTACTTCGGCTTTTTTGTGCCTTGAGAAATATGGTGAACGGGATCACTTAGAATTTATTATGCTCTCAGAGGCCAGGACATCAAAGAAATAAAAAATTCTCTTGTTGGAGGTGTATTCAAATTGTACACAATTTAAACCATCAGGAATAAGCAGTATAAATATAAAGCAAAATATTAAATAACTTATTGTTCATCTGGTGCCCTGAATAAGGCAGGAATCCTATTGGAAGAGCTATGATTTCCTTTTGCTATCCCTTTGCTACAGATTGTAAAGAATATATATACATTAACGGATCAAATTATAGCTACAAAGGTAATTTATTGTGATGTTTCTTAACTATGGCATGATTTATTTGGTAGACTACCAATATTTCTTTACTAATATTTTTAATTTATGTGCAGTATGTGATCTAGTGCAGCTGTTTGTCTCTGCTAAAGATGCCTTTCAGAAGCGATTTTAAACCATTGATTTTTCAGATTGATGTGACTGAGTTTTTTTCACTGTGAGTTGTCTTTGATTGCTAATAATAATAATAACAGCAATTAAATAGGAATGCTAAAACATAAGCTGTGAGGGTAATTAAAAATGTCTGTGGAGACTCTAGATAAACCTAAAACTGTACGTAATCATCTGACAGTCAAGATGTTTAGTTTCCATAGTTTTCTTCTATATTCAGTGTCGAGAACAAGTCCTCTCTTTGATCTTGGCAAAAAGACTCTCATCCTCAGAATCAAGTTCATTACAGGATAAATAGTTATAACAAAATCAGTTATATGAGCAATAATTTTTACATATAAAATTATCATAAATTAATGCATAAAATACATGATTGCTCCTTAATGAGGAAACATTTAAATCTCCATATGTGTACACTAATATTATCCAGCTCACCATAATCTTCCTCTTTATTTCTGTGGGGGAAAATGCCTTTTTTTTTTAATTAGATTTGGAACAGAGATTCATCTCTCACCTTCTAAGTCAATGCGGATTCTAGAAATGCTTCAAAGTATTTGAACTGATAACTTCATTTTATCACTTCATAGCAAGACTTCTGATATGTCATTAATACTTTCAAGATACAGAGGAAAAGTCAAAGTCACTCTCTCTTTCAAAAAAAATATATACAGTGGGTTTTTAGCTGTCCCTGATCCTTTGGGTACATTTTCCAGAAGGTGTCACTTTATCTCTAACACACTCCATGACCTCCGAGCATTAGTTAATAAGTCAACATGGGGCAGGAAACAGTAGAAACTAAAGAGGATTTAAACCATTCCTTTTTATGAAGTTATTTGCTATCTTGTACAAATAGCATAGGGCAAATAGCACAGTAGGACTGCAGTGTCAATTTCAGGTTCCTGTTATCTGCAATACAGATGGTTCAGTGTGTAATTTTAAAAGATTTTTCCTATTATGGGGTTTTATTTCTTATTTTCTCTGGCAGATTTGAAAGGGGCCAGACTGCCAAGGACCAGCAACAGAAGGGAACATGCTACCTTTGCTGGGAGGGCAGTGGCCTCTCAACCAAGGCCAGTCTCACTGTCCCTGAGCAAAGTGAGTGGGGCTGGCTGGGGATGGCAGCCAGGCTCAGCCCAGAGTCCAGCCAAGTCCATAGCAATGAGCCAAGTCCAGGGTCTGGCTGAGAAGTCAAGCCTGTAGACCTGGGTGAAGCTCAGAGATTCACACAGATTCAGAGAGTGGTAGGGGTTGGAAGGGACCTCGAGATCATCTAGTCCAACCCCCCTGCCAGAGCAGGATCCCCTAGAGTAGATCACACAGGAAAAATTCCAGGAAGCTTTTGAAAGTCTCCAGAGAAGGAGACTCCACCACCTCCCTGGGCAGCCTGTTTCAGGGCTCTGTCACCCTCACAGGGAAGAAGGGTTTCCTCATGTTCAGGTTCAACCTTCTGTTTTCCAGTTTATGGCCATTGCCCCTAGTCCTGTCACTGGACACCACTGAGAAGGGCCTGGCCTCATCTTCCTGACACCCACCCTTTAGATATTGATAAGCACTGATAACATCCCCCCCTCAGCCTCCCCAAGCTAAACAGACCCAGCTCTCTCAGCATTTCTTCATATGGAGGGCGCTCCAGGCCCTGAATCATCTTAGTGGCCCTGCACTGGACCCTCTCCCGTAGTTTCTTGTGCTTCTTGAGCTGAGGAGCCCAGAACTGGACACAGCACTCCAGGTGAGGCCTCACCAGCGCAGAGTAGAGGGAGAGGATAACTTGCCTTGACCTGCTGGCCACAATCTTCTTAATGCATCCCACTGGTCTACTTGGCCGCAAGGGCACACTGCTGGCTCATGGTCATCCTCTTGTCCACTAGGACTCCCAGGTCCTTTTCCCCAGAGCTGCCCTCCAAGAGAACAGCCTCCAACTCCTGTTTGCAGTATTGCTCAGGCAAGGACCAAGTAAAGGCCTGAGCTTAAATGCAGCTTCTGAACAAAGGGCAAAAGGACCTCCTCAGTGAGGTTACAGGGCTGCACAATATCAGAGCTGACCTCCAACACCAGCAACCAAACCTTTGGCAGGGGGAGAGGGTGCAGGGATGAGCTCTGCACTCAGGTCCCTGACACAGACTTTGCTATACAGGTCACTCTCTTGAATGTGACAGTGTCACAATGTGTTATGCCTGGCACAGCCACGTGCCACGTTAAAAGCCTACCAGATAGTTGTGCTGCCATGTGAGCACAGAACAGCCCTGCAGCTGGGCAGGGCGAAAACCTGATTTTTGTCCCCTGGCTGTAACCGTTTTTCTCACTCCAGCTGTGTTCGGGTAGTGAGTCATCCTCGGTGCTAAAGGTGTAAGAAGCACACACAGGAGCATAAGGAACAGACATGACACAGCTGATATGTCAGAGTTTCAGTAAGTCTCTAGGATTTTTGTGAAACAAGAATCACAAGTCTCATATTTAATGCATGAATTGAAATTAGCTTTAAATTCCTTCAGGGAGGACCTACAAAATGTTCCTACATCCATATATCACAGGTGAAGTTGATAGGGCTGTGAGGTAGAGTTAAGGGGAAAATCCAGTAATTCTCTAGATTGGCAGTGAGCCCTTGGAGCACCTAGTTCTGTACCTGCTGCACTTGGCAGTGGACACCAGTGTCCTGACTACATGCTTTGGGGAGTGGAAGATTTAGGCTGCTAAGTCATTTTGGTACTTATGAGATAAAAAGAGATTATAAAATGTATCTTTTTGAAACAAAAAAACCAAGCAAACAAACACAAAACACCGCATCATTCCTGATGGTTAGCATTTGATATGCATGACTATCTTTTCTTGCTCTGTGACATCTGAAAAGTTGAAGGGGAGTATTTATTTGCAACAATAGTTATGTGCTGCTGATACCATGACACAAATGGGGATTAAACCAAAATGGATGCTTAGCATGGTCTGGTATTGCTGAAATGTTCATGGGCATCTTCTGTTTATACCACTGTGGCAGCCCACACATAATGTTAAGGCTAACAGAAAAAAAATACTCTTCTGTCCAAATTTTAAAAAGTCTAAGCAATTTAACAATCTGTTTCCTTTCAAAAGAGACCTTGGTTCTCAATCCAGTCTTGGTGAAAATCATGAGTGCAGTCTTCTGACAGGAAACCACTTTATTACTGGAACATCCATGTTTACTGAATTGCATTTTAAGTATCTATTTCAGGGACTTTTGAAGCTCTAAAGAATTATGATCTTTCTTGCTTTATCAATAGCCACAAAAAGACTAAGATGATAAAAAGTAACTTGAAAGATGTGATGTAACATTTGTTACAGGTGATAACCCTGTGGGAAGGACTTGGTTATGCATACTGATTTTGCTGAAAACTTTTGTCCTTCTATGGTTGCCTTCTTCTGCCCTGAAAATCTGATAAACTTTTAAAATTAACCTCTTTGCATGCACTCATACTGCTTATGCTTCAGCATTTTAAATATTTTAAAGTTGTTTTAATTATACTACGACAGAGTATTTTTGTGTCTGAGTTCTTGGGACAGAGATGTGTGTGTGAACTGCTGTATTACTGGATCTAGAAAAGGAGGACTTTTTTAATTGATGACATGTTTCAGCCTACTTTGTTCCTACATTCATCTGGAAACACATAGTTGTTTGTGAATTTTTCCAATATTGAGAAAATACTAAGATGGTGTGACATTCTTCTAGTCTGTTGGTGGTTGTACTCCTTACAGTCCCTGATTCTGGGACAGTGGAGTAAGACAAAGAGGAGAAATTTGGTTTGTGTAGTTCCAGATTATTTGCTGACCTTGTGAGGTCAGGCGTGATTTAAATAGAATTAGAACTGCTTGGATGTATTTTAGGAGCTGGTCTGGTCTGATGACACATACAGGTCAGAAATTACCATTCCCTTTAAAAGACTAGAGGAGCCGCTTGGTTTTCAGCTAACTCACCACTATGAAGTATCTATTTCAGTCTAGCACTGGGAACACCACCCTTTGTAGCAGAAGCAGGGTCTAGTTTCAGGAGACAATGCCAGAGCATTTTAATACTGCAAACAGGAATGTAGGGGGAGAGAGCTGTAAGCCATTTCTTCTGTTCTCTGCTATTACAATGCATTCATCATCATGTCATCTGATGTTTTGTTTACTTTCATTTACAGCTTTTGTGAACCACTCAGGTTATTTTACTCCTCTGATTTAATATTGATTTCCTCCTTTCTGTTTTCTCTACTAGCCAGTTAATGTTTAACCATATGAAGAGAAGTATTAGCAGTTATAAATACAAAAAAATAATGAGACTTCTATCACCTGACTACTGTGAAAAGTAAAGATGATAGTTTCAATACTCTTTAGAAAACCAGGCATCAGGGAATTCTGAGCAAAGACGTGGTGTTGGTGGTTAAAAAAAAAAAAAAAAAAAAAAGAGTCCTTCCAAAAAAACATATCAAAAGCAAGAGCAGAAGCACATTTTTCTGCACTTAAAAGGAAATTTTAAAATTACAATTATATAACAGTCTAGAGAACATTACAGCATATATTATTTGGTTACATAAACTATAGATCCAGTAAGACACCAGACTTTCATGGTTCTGCATTAAGGTATGAGGCAGTCTGTTCCATGGTTTTGAAAGAGCACTCAGATGTGCCAGGGAACTTCTTCCATACCTGCCCTCTGCTCAGTCTTCATAGCTGGAAATATTCACCTAGAATTACAGACCACACACTATAGCTATGAAAACAGGTTACTCTGAAGATCTAGATTTACCTATTGGGTAACCAAATGGCAGAAAGCCCCTTTGCAGATATACCTCTGTGGGTGTACAGTGATTGTAAAAGATAAAACAAATGTTGATATTAGCAGTGATTTTTCTAGTTGCCAAGCAAAGAAAATCTTAAGAAAAAATCCAGGCATAAATACAGGCTGGGTGGAGAATGGATTGAGAGCAGCCCTGCAGAGAAGGACTTGGGGGTCTTGGATGATGAAGCTCAGCATGACCTGGCAATCTGCACTTGCAACCCAGAAGGCCAGCTGTATCCTGGGCTGCATCACAAAAAGTGTGGCCAGCAGGTCAAGGGAGGTGATTCTCCTCCTCTAGTCTGCTCTCATGAGACCTCACCTGGAGGTACTGTCTTCAGCTTTGGGGCCCTCAACATAAGAAGGACACAGATCTGTTGGAGTGAGTCTGGAGAAAGACCACAAAGATGCTCTGAGGGCTGGAGCACCTCTGCTATGGGGACAGGCAGAGACAACTGGGGTTGTTCAACCTGCAGAAGAGAAGGCTCTGGAGAGACCTTATTGCAGCCTTCCAGTACCTGAAGGGGCCTACAAGGGAGATGGGGGGGACTTTCTACAAGGGCCTGTAGTGACAGGACAAGGGGTAATGGGTTTAAATTGAAAGTGGGGAGATTTAGATTGTATACCAGGAAAAAATTCTTCCTGGAGAGGGATGGTGAGGCACTGGAACAGGCTGCCTGGAGAAGTTGTGGATGCCCCATCACTGGAAGTGTTCAAGGCCAGGCTGGATGAGGCTTTGAGCAACCTGGTCTAGTGCAAGGTGTCCCTGCCCATGGCAGGGGGGTTGGAACTGGATGACCTTTAAGGTCCTTCCAACCCAAATCATTCCATGATTCTATGATTCTTAATGATTGAAGCTGTTGCTCCTTATCAGCTGAAATGCCACAGCTGACTCAGCACTTGTTCCCAATTCCTTCCTGTTGTGGAGCAAATCAGGTTAGTTTATGTAGCTGTCAGAATGTCTAAACACATCCTGCTTCATAAATGAGAGCGGTAAAAGCCTGTACAAAAGGCTGGAAAGGCAGCACAGCTGTGAAGAGATCAGTTACTAAGCTGCTATATGTCATCCTGTCACATAACCATAGCGTAAGAACACACGGTTGTTTTGTCACCCCTTCACTACACTGTTAGTGCTGGCTTTCAAGATCAATATGAAGTATAATTTCTTGTTGCTCATCGGATCATCATGGGACATCTCAGGCTATTTCTGGCCACCTTCTACCCATCACATTGTCAAGACAATAGGAAGACAATGTGCTTTTCTGTTCTTGTTCCCATTGTGATAATGCAAATGAATTAACATTTTGCCATTCTCTGTCCTCATTATGATCCTTCTTAGAGAAAGAATATAATAGGAAAATATACCAGTCAGTAAAAGCTTTTGTAACAACTCAGCATTGTGATAAAATGTGCTGCAGTACAAGTCCTAATATACATGCATTCATTTTGGGGAAACAGAAGATGGGAAGAGTGAGAATAAATTAACTCTTTCTGGTAGAACCCTCTGGAAGCTTCTTTGCTTCTTTCAGTCATAAGACGTGACAGTACTGAGCACAATGTGTACTGATCCCCAGGGGATATTTTTCCCCTTTGTAGCAAAACAACCCATTAGGTAAACAGAGCTTTGTTGCCCATAGCAACAGAAAATTGCTTTTTAGAAAATAACAATGTATTTTAGCTTTGCTTATTTCTTTCAAAGTTAAAAATAAAAAAAAAACAGAAATTATAATTATGCCTTGCTTAATAAAGACTGGACAACTACAAGGAGAAAGAACAAGATTCATCAATAGCATGCTGAAAAGTATAGTATAATTTTGTAGTATTTACCTGCTGCCTACTTTATTTAGAGCAGCGATAGCTGGGCACTCAGTCATTCCCCCCACTGCCAGACAGTTTTCCACAAAGCAGTTGACATTGTTCATATTGTTTTCAGACATTGTCTGCGTTAGCTTATATGGAAGTATATTCCAGATTCTATTTCATAGGCTTTTGCTGACTCTGGTATAAGATGTGTACTTTCCTGTCAGTGCTGTCCAAAGGAAATAAAATCACAAATGAAACTAATAAAAGAAGAAAAGGCCTTGTGAATGACAGTAGAAGTATATGAGGTCAGTGAGGAAGACCTGGGAGAATTCAGTAAAGTGCCCTAAACAGACAATCTGAATCAAACCTGGTTGCCCAAGGTTTAGGTTATGGAATATAACTGGAGCATTATTAAAATAATGTAATCACTGTTTTACTGAAATCTAAAGGAAGGAATAAATTCAGAGGTTTTGTAATGGAAGGAAATCACTGTCAGATTTCCTCAGGGATCTCTGCTATGACCTGCACACAATTCATAAGAAGAAACAAAATCATAAGAAGAACTGGAAAACGGAATGGGATAAAGAAGTTTTCCAGTATTATTAATTTGTCCAAAGTAATAAGAACAAGGGCAGACTGAAAACATTATGAGACTAAGGAACTGTTAAAATGGTAAAAAAAATCCACTGGAAATTAATGTGAAGGGAGGAGGAGAAAAAAATCTGAATCTCATGCATCAAATGATAGGTTCTGGACATTTGTGGCTATGCAAATGCCTGACTTATCCACACTTTAAATACTCTTTAAACCTTTTTCAAATCTAGTGGGGTTTTGTTTGGTTATTTTAAGAAGGCTGGTCCAGAAATGTGTAACCTCAAAAAGAAAAATGAATGGTATGGAATGGCTTTCACACCAGGAGGAAGGAATGAATAAATTCAGCCAAGAATAGAGCTGAGTGAGGATGTTTACTGAAACACTGCAGAATCGAGAGTATGGCGAAGGTGGATAACGAATGATTAGACCTTGTTTCTACCAACACGAAATCTGTGGGGAGTCAAATGAACTAGTAGGAGGCTGCTTCCAAACAAACCAAAGGAAGTGTTTCATCACACAACAGAGGAATAAATGCATGCGAAAGCTTACCCTGGTTCAAGAGCAAACTGCACAAGTTCAGGTAAGATAGATTCAGTGTGTTCTGTGAAATACGTATCTGGCTCGTGATGTTCCTACAGCTGGAAAAAGTTGGAGGATGGGAGAGTATTAGGGGAAATATCACCATCCCATACTAATTTGTCCTGGGACTGGAGTCTGCAATCCATACTACCAAACTTAGCATGGCTATTCTAATTACTAAAGCTATGGTTGGATTCAAACATGTACTCTTAATTAGATTTAAGATGATAATACGTCCGCAAACTTTTTGCATCGAAAGGTTAGTATCTGAAACCTGTTTTCCAAGTTAGTTGGAAGCACACCTCTTGCATTTAAGAAGGGGTGAATATAGGATGTGGGTACCTGGCAGACTTAATAAGGTACAAGAGAAGAAAGGGGTGAGGACCTAAATTTTCTAACTCTTGCTTTTACTTCCTTTAAAAAAAGCTTTGGAAAACTTTCCCTTTTATCCTTGTATCTTAGCAGCTCTTTTTCTTTCTGTTTTTATTCCTTGGTTGTCAGACTTCTCTTTTTTTTCCAAAGAAAGATATGGATAGCATTGGTTGAAGTATGGCTACAAAGAAAATACTTCACTGAAAGAGAAATAATATGAGATTTTTATCTGAAAGAGTGAATTGGGGATACTTTGTAATCGTCTGGGTTTCTTCAGTTTTTATTACAGCTGAGTTACAAGGTTTTACTTTACAGTGGGGAATAAGTCTTGTATTTCAGAAAAAAAAGGTTACAGACATGGTTACATGGATGGTAGGTAGTGACACAAATTGAGATGCATTAATGCTGCTACGGGGTGACAGGCTCCAATAATTCCTAAGTCCGAAGAGAATTAGAGGCTGTTTCTCAGACTTAGTTTAGCAGTAAGAACAGACCTGAGAACCTTTTGGTCTGTGTATAAAAATATATACAAATAAATTATAGCAAATTAGTTACAGAATAATTCTTGATCTGTTTTGCGAGAAGCTCAGAGACCCTTTAACAGATCTCTGTGTGTAATTTTAAGTATTGCAAGGACCACCATTTGCCATTTTTAAACATAGGCTCAAGGAATTAAGTTACTATTTTAGACTTTAACTTTTTAATATTCTTTTTCAAATGCATATTTATAGCCCACATAACTCTGAAACGGTATGAAAATGTGGGATTCTGATTCTTTTAGAAAGCGAGAGGCAAATATACGTAATTAATATTTAAATATTTATGTGTTTCAAACAAGATAGGCTCATGATTTCCTGGTACTTTATATTATTTGAATGCCTGGTTTTATTTTCCTTGATTGCACATTATAATAAAACTTCCAGAATCACATTTCTAAAATAAACGCTGGTGTTTATTAATTCAAAATGTGCTTTCTGTGAATATTCTGCAATAATAGCTTAAAAATTGATACTTCCTTGCAGTATTTGCCAACCAGAAACCATGTTAATGTGAATGGTGCAGGAGAAATGGAGAGTGAAATTAACTGGAAACTGATGAGACTGTTTTCAGCTAAGAAATGCAAAAATCACACCTAGTGGAAATGTGAAACCCACAAAATCTGAAATTACCTCTAAGCTGACTTTAGGGTGATTTTGCTCATGATCAAATATGCACTATCAAAAGCATCTGAAAAGCTATTATTTAAGAATTTAAAAAGGTGTTCTGAAATAAAAATATCTGTAATCCTATCATCTCTCAAATTATTTCCTGGTTTGTGATGGCATCTAATTAATGCAGTTTCCTTCATATATTTTGTTTTATTTCCTAACTTTTTCTTCATTGCTCGTGTCACCAATATTCGTCACTCATTACTCCATCTATAGATCTTGCAACTGCCAAAGCACAGAAATAAAGAATATTTTTGAAGTCAAACCACTCTTCACATAGATTAGAGACAAATCACTCTTCCCAGTTCTTAACAGATCTACCCCCAGGAAGTGAGGAAATGGCTCTTTTGAATTAGTGACCATTAACTCAATCATGGGAGATTTACCTCCCAAGAGTTAAAGTCAGGACTGGAACACAGGAATTTCTTATTGCTAGCCTTGTATCTACTATTGAACAAAACTCTGGGAGTGCTTGTGTTAAACAAAGTTTAGCTAAATAAAAATTGATAAAATGACTGTCCCAACCTTCTCCATGTCCACAAACATTCCAGATATTCAGTGATATTTTTATTAATGAGTTAGGCAGTACTATTCATCTATATTCTTTCCTGCTTTTCTTAAATAGAGCATTTCAGTTAGTTGTGACTTCCTTGTGCCAGGCTGTATTACACTATGATTAGAATGCAGAAAATCTCTCTGATGGCCTAAAATATTCTCCTCAAACAGAATCTGAATTTGTTTAGAATGTGTCCCTTTCATATTCATTTTCTAAATAACTCTGTTCACAGGCAAAAAATATTTACCCAAGGAAGTAGTAATACCAGATCAAAATCATTACAGATAAACATGCATGGCTTCTCTGAACATGGCAGAGGCAGGAACTGGTTTGGAGCCACTATTATGATCAACTGGAAAAAAAGGGATTTAGCCAGGAATCAGGAAACAGGCGTTGTGATTGCAATGCAATCTATTAAAAACAGTAGTCCTTCCTCTCCACTACAGACAAGTATGGATCAGAAAAAAAAAATCAAACAAATCATGTCGTAAAGAAACTTTCCACTAGAAGGTGCAAAAAAACTATTGAAGTGTGTGTGAGTAGCAGAAAGAGATTGGACAAAAGAATAAGGATTAGTCCCAAAATGACTAAATGGTGACAACTGACTATAAAGACCATTGGCGTTTATCTTACAATCTTTGAGATGTTTTTTTTTCTCTCCTGGGTCTCTGTAATAATCACAATTTGTCACCATAGTTATCAATGTGATTTTGACCTAAGAAGTTGATAGCAAGTATGATTAATAAAGACACTGCACAGCTAATAGTCAAGAATGACCAGGCTTGCAAAACAGAGGCCAGATGCAGAGCTGGAAGTGATTGATTGTAATGCCTGGAAAATGCAAAGGACCTATCATTTAGTATGTCGAGGCAGTCACGTACAAGCCTGGTGAGGCATGAGTGTACACATTAACCTTGGTGGTGGGCTAGAACACTGTATTTCAAACAGGGTTTTGTGTCACTCAGATAACTGAGAGCAAACACAAGCAATGCCTGTTGTATTAAATGCAAACTTTGGATTTTTTGCATGTTACGATGCTGTAATGCAGTCCTGGGTTAACTGGATTTTTGGTATAAGGTATAGATACTCTTGAATTTTATAGTGAAAAACATCACTGGATGAACAGACAAAGATTAGCTTTGATCACCACTGCATGCATGCAGTGATTCTAGGACTGACCATTAAATAATCATACAATGATTAAATATCATATTGTGATGATTTATAAATTTAAACTGTGCAGTCCAATCTGTTCTTTCAACCCAGTCACTAGAAATCAAATCTCATATAGCTGGAGGAGCTTCTTTCACTAATTTCAACAAAACCTGAAGCATTCCCAGGAGTTTTACTGTGACATCACCTCCTATATCGATACATGAATTATGGCTGAAACTCTATAACACAGGTGAGATGTTAGGATCCAGTATACGTTATTTAGTCTAACCCTCTGTGCACAGAATTATAGCAGATTTTCCTTCAAGCAGCTATACAGCAGTTAGTAACACACTTAGATAAACCCACTGCATGCATATTCTATGTAACTTTGTAAATCATCTACCTTTCTTCTGACAGTAGGAGTTCAACCCCAAATTTCTATCTGTTAAATAATTCAGAGTAATTTCACTGTCTGTTTATGTAGAAATTGTAGCAGAGTCCTCTATTTAATCCTTCAGGTACTATGATTGCACAAAACTATTCAGTATTACTTAAGGAAAATGCAAAAAAAGCAACACCAACCACACAAGAGTCATTAAAGGAATCACAGAAAAAACATTGAGTTACTGCTTGTTTGACAGCACTGTGTTTCCAGGCTGTCCTATTAATTATCAATTAACTTACTTTTATTTCTTTACTCTAGACATGATATTTTCCTTTCCTTTAATGGCTTTTTTGACCTGCATTATGTGTATTTACAAATGAAAGCTGCTTAAGATGAAACATTTTTATGTCCTCAACATATATAACTGCTTTTTAATAAAAAGGAACAAATTTTTCTTGCACATCTTAATCTCCAGAAACAGTTTAAAATTAAAAGACAGAATTACTTTGTCAAATACTGTAAAGGTACAATTTTCACTTGATATATTCTGCCAACAACTTTCCTTCATCAAGACAGGCCAAGTTTTATACTAAAATCTCATAAACAAATTCTAATTTTCTAACTTTATCACACTCCTGTTTGACAGATCTCAGTAGTTCAGTATGTCAAAGGTGAAGACAAACATTTTTGGAGTTTTCCTCTGCATAGCAGACACAGCTGCTTAGCAGAGCTCGGATCTGGTTGTAACACTTCAGTGTGGAGTCACAGACGAAGCAGAAAGCTGGGGTAGTGCTTATCAAGTGATGCTCAACTTTGGCATTGTGTGTCTCTCTCCCCAGGTGTGAGACTTCACATGTCCACTTATACTGAAATTTGGAGTAGTGTTTGGGCCAGGTGACTGTCAGAAAGGCAAGGTTATAAAATCAGTTTGACATGACAATCCTTTTGCATATAACTAACTACATGATCAACAGACACCAAACTAAGGTTGAAGTCTTGGATCCTGCAGATAGACAAAGCTATGGCTATCTTAAGAAATGTTACGATTGTGGTGTGTATAGGTAGGCTTGGGACACACTTACTTGTCACGTCTGGTTGGAACTGCCGTTACTGTTAATTTATAACGCTCAGTAGTGCACCTATTATGTATCGTCCTGTTGTGGGTCCCTGTCGGGCTATACCAGCAGCCTACTCGGAGTATGAGTTTTTCAACATCTGTTGTCTGAAAAGAGAATGAGCCTGGACCTCCTGAGCAGAGGACAGCTCTGAAGCATCAATCTACCTGGGGTTGTACAAAACTTGTGTTTGTACTTGGCCCTTTTTTGCTACCTTATATATTCAAGGCATTTGAGAGTAGTAGTGTTAAAATATTCCTTATTAAAAAAAGTCAGGTTTGGAAAGATAAGCAGAGAATGAGAGACCTGTGCTATATAGGGATAGGAATGAAGAAACAGGAATATTTCCAACTATGAATTTAGGATTACTGGGGGTGGTAGAGAGGAATGTTTTTTTGATTATTTAAATAGAGCAAGGCACTGTCCTCAGATGCTAATAAACTGTTGATATGGCAGTGCCAATACGAGATAATACATGGGATATGAAATTGGTTGAAGTGGTGTATTTTTTCACCATCTAGTTACTGCTAATTCTAGAGAAGCTCTACAAATACAGGTCAACTCTCTCAACAGGTTTAACTTTCCTTTACATTGTGTCTGGCTGCAGTTTCTCTCCTATCTAGTGCACCCTCTGGTTGGTACAGCATCTAGGTTAAAGCCTTGTTTGCTGGTTTGTTTTGTTAAAAAAAGCTGTACTGCAAACAGCCATGAAGTTTATGTTCAGCAGTAAAAATGTCCTTGTTGCAAATGTCATTCTACTAATCCAAGACTGTCAGAGGAAAATATTTGGGCTACTTTAGCATTTTCAGACTTTATACCTGCAGTAACAAATAGTTTGCTTCACAAAAAATTACACATTTACATTTCCCCACATTTTATTTACTACTGTTAAGCACTTCCTGATTTTCATGTTAATGCAGCTTAGCCAACAAAGCTTAGGAGACCACCTGGGAAAAATTCCACTAGATAGGTGGTCACTGCAACATTGCCAAGCCACAGTTCGGCTAGATATTTTTCTCATTTTTGTTTTAAATAATTGTAAAATTACTTTGTTAATGTCAATTACAGGATGGAGTCGTGAGTTCAGCCCAGGATCCATAATTGCCTTACTGCGCTCCCAGCAGAATGTAGTCATGCTTCTACTTTTTTATTTTCTTTCTTTTAGGCCAAATAAATATTGCAAAGTGGATCTGTTTGAGCACTGGACTACTGTCATACCCAGTTACCTGAAAACAATGACACTAGGAGATTTTAAAATTAATATAATTGTCATTTTGAAATTTTCAAGGTGATTTGGCTTATGAGTTTAAGTTCTCTTTCATTAAAACATTACTTTTTTTTTAAGCTACATTTTCACCTTATAATCTCACTCTGGATATTTGGAATTTAAGAAAGATATGAATTATCGTTAATTTACAGGAAATGTGAAAACTGGCCAGGTGATTTTGAAAACACAGTTATTCTCACTGAGAGTAGCAAAAGCAGAATATACTGATACTTTTTCTATTAATAGCTTCTTCAATCTTTTCTTCTGCATTTCAAAGCTATAATATAGCTTAGAAGTTGCAGAGAAAACAGTGTCTTTTTGCAGGACAAACCAAATTAATCACAGTGCATGACGGTGACGGGCCCTTCTTTCACAAGAAGGCAAAGTAACCCTTCTCACACAGGTCTGAGAGCAACTGACAGAACCAGCCAGCTCACTGCAACACACCCAGTCGATTTGGATGGCAAGCCAGTCATCCCAGCATGCCCCTTTCCTGTGGCTTCGTGTAAATCTACATAATATATTTTTAGCAAAAATTAGAGGCTGCAAAGACAGTCAGGTCACCCAGCCAGTTTCATAAACACGGTGCACTCTCCTGTGGAATATTCTGTAGCATGTCCTAATTCAGCAGATTGGCTTTGATGCGCTGCCTTGTTTTTCCTCTCTCCTGCCCTTTTCCATGTTGAAAAAGACAGATGCAACCTGTGGTTTAGATCAGAAGTATTTATCCCTAAATTGCTTCTGCATTCGTGCTGACAGCTGTCCCCAGATGAATAGACCTTCCTGTGGTCTGATGAACTATACTTTCCCATATATGTTAGTGTTGAAATCCTTCGAGAATATGCCCGGGAGCATTATTTCCACACATACACCTCTAGTTATCCCCGGCACGTTCTGCTCTCCCACTAGCACTGCCACATTACTGTGATTCATTAAATCGGTAGGCAAGTGTTACACTGACAGTGACTCAGCAGCAATAGGGAGATTATTCACTTTTTTTGCATATCTACAAGATAGGTGTCTGTGGGATAACAGCAGAGAGAAAGATGCATTATTTGTGTCACTAGGATGATGAGAGCTGGAACTCCGGTTTGCAGCAAAGCGTATCTGTACATATTTGCATCCACTTTTTATGTTCTAATGTGACCAAACAGCTGTATGTTGAGGCTGCCACTCTGTGTCCACGTATGTCTGTGTGTGGTGTTAAGTGCTTTGCCCAGGCAACGGGGTTAGTTGAAGGGGTGTCCCTCTCCATTGCAGAAAGCACAGACACTGCCAGTGCCAATGTCAGGCCACCGAGGTCACCTTTATGACCATATAATCTTCTCTCCATGAGACTAGAAATAGTTTGACAGGGACAGAGAGAAAAATGAGCTGCTAATCTGTTAGTCTACTACCAATTTGCCTTGTGGCTTCAGGCATCTCTTGCTACCTCCTTACATAACGTGCTTTATTAGCTCTTCAGGGAAGCACTTTCCCTTTCTACTTGTTTACACAGTGGGTGGTCTAAGTGGGGCCCTGCTCTCAGTTTCAGCCTTTAAGCTCTGCCATTCAAAAAAGACCTGTAATAAAGGTATTGACTGGCCTCTCCATAAAGATGCCATTTGTGAACTCCGTTTGATGGAATTGTTTCCCAATTACTTCACAATAAAAACCCAGCACTTTCAGAGGAGGAAACAAGCCAACATAAAAATGTGTTCATCTGTATTTATTTTTAAAATAAAGACACTTCCACTGCCTTCACACAT
Source organism: Eurypyga helias (assembly GCF_000690775.1). Lineage (NCBI taxonomy): Eukaryota > Metazoa > Chordata > Aves > Eurypygiformes > Eurypygidae > Eurypyga > Eurypyga helias. The sequence continues at coordinate 48,950 of NW_010226157.1, forward strand.
TTTCCTACACTGTTCTCACTAATTAATGCTTGCAATACGGACAACAGCTACAATTAAAAGTTGTTTTAGTATCTAAAAATCAAAACACCAACCTAGGATTAAAATGAGAACTCCTAGAAGAAATATGAAAAAACAGACTCAGCTGTAAAATCATCTTATTTGGTTGGCTTTGTGCAGTTTTGGGGAGGAGGGAAAAGCGGGAAGTTTCTTTCTTTTCTTGAAGTAACAAAAAAATATATGAAACTAGAGTAAGAATTAGACTCTAATGTTAGCTGCAGTGAAGGTACTGGTACATAATTCATCACTCCACTAATGCATTCTGGCAGATGATTATTTCACATGTATGGCAGGATGTGTCAGACACTTTGATTTAGAGTCTCCTCTACAGACCATTTCCAAAGAAGTACATGAGGGTTTTGCTTCCTCCCCCATAACTGCTATTAAATCCACACTGAGAAATCTGACTCTAAATTATACTTTAAAGTTCCTGATACATGAAAGCAACCTGACTGAGAAAAATCATGTAAGTTCATGCTTGTATACTCCTGAAGATGGTTTAATTTGGGATGACAAAATATCACCATCTGCCTAGTAGTGAATTAAGACTCGAAGTATCTTTATTGGGGGCTGCTGTATCAGAGGATGGCCTGGGACAGGAGAAAAGTTACCTGGCAAACTCCCTATATGGCATGGAAAAAAATGTAACAAGACAGCAAAAGAAACTGAATTTTAAGGTCCATTAGCCTCCATATTCTAGTTGACACAGCTGTCCATGTACTTGAACAACTTCCTAAATATGCAATGTTAGATTGATCTGGTGATGTTTTACCTCAGATTAACGTCTACCTCATATTGCATTTAAAAAAACTTCTATATCTTTAACCTTCTGATGTTTCTGGTGATGTGATGTTTATAAAATGCATAAAATAACAGTAAATATTAACTATATATGGGAAAGGTGATGTAATTTTAGGTCACTCAAGCAACTCAAGATGGCAGCTATTCTTTGTTTCAGATTGTTTGAGAGCATGCAGTGAGAAACTGGCTCATGTTGGGATTATAGAAGTGTTCTAAATTATTGACTTCACCTAAGGAGTATCACAGAGGTGCAGATCAAGCAAATCCTATATGCCAGATATAAATTGAATTCTTTGAACCAAAAAGATACATTCAAGAAAATTTGGCAATCCTGCTCTTTAACATTCTAGTTGAGAAATCCTAGCGTGGATATTTCTACTTATATATTGTATTTTACCTATTCTCATACTGGAAGTTCAGTTAAGTAACAGTTTTTGTTAAAAGGAATAAAATTCCCTGTAAGCAAGTCTAGCTAACAAAAAAAAAAATTGGATTGGCAATGAATGTGATTTACATTCCCTGTGTCTTCTGAATGGCAGTATTCAATCTAACTCTGAAGAATTTTCATTGCTTTGATGACATTTATGACTTGAGCTGAACATGCAATTCTTCTACTCCCCTCCCAGCTCCATCACCTGATCAAGAATCAAACTCCAGGAGCCAAAGTTGTCTAAAACAAAGAAGTAGTCATTCTAGGCCTTCAGATATATCCATTTTGGTCATTAATCCACATAAGGAAAATTGGAAAAGATAACATAGACTTTGTAAAGTATGCCCATTGGCAGTTTATATAATTGTTATTAAACTGTCAGTGACTAAGTTAGTTACAAAAACGCTGTCAACGGGAAGGCCTTCATTCATCCCTTGATTGGCAGCTCAGGTAGACAGCTTATTCCGCTGAGCTCCAGCAGAGTCAATGGTGAAGTCTTTTCTCTCCGGAGGTTACATAGAGGACGTTAGATGACAAAGCTTCCAAATAAACCCCAAAGTTGCTTCTTAAACAAAAGGATGAGAAGAGCTTCCTCTCTCTCCCCTGATGCAGAAAATATTCATAAACACTACATGTTTGCTTGAACTATAAAATACTTCAAGAATGCATTTAGAGCATAGTAGTTGAAAGCCTGGGCTAGGAACAAGTCTACTTGAAAGTTTATGACTTACTCTATGAAGGGGCATAAGGCAACATGATTTAATGATCTGTCTCTAATCTTGAAATCTGTCTGTGTGAAAGGTGTTTTGAGGAAGGAGAAGCTATTCCTTGCATTCTATTACACATCGCCTTATGCTCTGTTCAGGCTCTTCGGACATGCTGGCCAAAATTTTCAGAATTACTTGGTTTTGCTCCTTTTGGTCTTCAAAATCCACTCCCTTTGCATCTGTCTTTAAGATCTCCCAGATTTCCTGTTTTCACTTTTCAGTGACAAGCATCTGGAGGTTTTTGCAAGCCAAGTGTACATTCTGTATCCTGTAACACTAGAAGCTGAGATTCTCCATCTTGCTCTACTTTCTAATTCCCACTCCCACTTTCCTCTTTTCACATTTTGTAACCAATTACAATAATCATAATTACCATAGCCTATCTTGCATAACATCAATTTACATTTTGTGCAAGAGCGACCATACAAAAGATGTAAATGTCCTGAAAGCAGATCAAAGCTCATTCTTCCATTGCAGAATGTTTAAAATTAATCAGGAAAAATGACTTACAAATTGTACTGTGGGGCTGAATCAAACTCAGAAGAGAAAGAAATTTTGGACTGAGGCTGGCCATCTGTTCTTAAGTTATTGGGGAAAAAAAAAAAATCCCAGGTGACTTAAGGACAACATTTTCAGCCTGAAATAACTTCCTTGGGCTCTTGCAGCTTTAAGACTGTAAGCTAAGGTACCCAAACTTACTGTGTATAATTTGTAGTGCTTCTCTCCCTTTTTTTTTCCCCCCCCTCCAAAATAGTGAACATGCTTGTTGGTACTCAGTAGTTGAAAGTGAGTATTAGCCCCACAGATAATCAGTTTGAAAACCACATTTTGACAGCCAACCACAGGGACAATTTCGTGATTTTCTTTGGATTATTTTTAATTATGAACTCCTTTGGGGGGAGTAGTATTTGATGAAGATGGGGAATCTCTGCAATGAGTTGGGCTTCCTTTATTTCAGTGAAAAGCATGATTTTTATTGTACTAAACCTAAAGAAATTTAAAGAAAAGTAATAGTAAGAATTAAGAGATAAATTATATACAGTGAGGGGACAGGTAAAATACAGTTTTTATTAATTTCAATTCCATCACAATTATTTAAAGCTGGAGGTCAGTATCTAAGGAACTGTTTCTTATCCTGAAACAAATATATAAAGGAAACTTTGATCGGGTGCATTGTGCTAGCTCATGTAAAAGTCTGCTATGGACCTGAGTGCATACATGTCTCAATTTTGTCTCTTAGTTTCTGTTACATAAAAACATGGTCTCTTGCATTCAGATTTTTTATATTCAATACCTCAACATTAAGCCAGTAAATTTTTTAGAGGAGGTTTTTAATAACAATTATTGTTCTGGTATCCTTTTTCCTCTAATGACCACAAGTAGTCCAGGGAAGACTTCAGGAACACTGGAAGGAAATGTGATTTACTCCCCTTAGCAATCTTGGAAGCTCCCTCCCTTTTCAACAATTAGGCTGCCCAAGACATGTGGTTTCTCTGTATTCCACAAGCCTTAGTGGATAAGCTTGTCCAGTCTCAGCTTGAATCCCTGTAAACTTTCAACATTCACAACAAACTTTGGTAACAAGTTCTACAAATACAGTACCTGTTTTGTTAAAAATCTACTCCTTTTGCTTATTTTAAATGTCTGCCATATCATAATTTAACCACAGACAGCAACTAAGCACCGCATAGCCGCTTGCTCACTCCCTCCCAGCAGGATAGGAGCAGCAAACCAGAAGGGCAAAAGTGAGAAAACTTGTGGGTTGAGATAAAAACAGCTTAATAATTGAAATAAATTATAATAATAATAAGAGGAAAATAATAGAGAGAAAGAAATAAAACTCAGATAAGTGGTACAAATTAAAACAATTGCTTACCATCAACCAACTGATGCCCAGTCAGTACACAAGCAGCATCCCTTCTGCCAACTTCCCCCCCTACTTTTATTGCAAAGCATGATATCATATGGCATGGGATAGCCCCTCCATCAGTTGGGGTCAGCTGTGTCCCCTCCCAACTTCTTGTGCACTCCCAGCCTACTCGCTAGTAAGGAGGTGTGAGAAGCAGAAAAGCCCTTGACTCTGTGTATGCCTTGCTCAGCACTAACGAAAACATCTCTGGATTATCAACACTGTTTTCACCACAAATTCAAATCAGAGCCCCATACTAGCTACTGTGAAAAAAATAAACTTTGCCCCAGCTTCAAATGATGGTCTTTGAGACTGCAAATATCTACCTACCTTTACCGTGGCACTCATGACTATGGCTGTCTATCATACACCCCTCATTCAAAGATTTTCTAAGATGAAGAATCCTATCATAATTAACTACTCCTGTCTGGAATGCACTGTGTATTTTAGAGAGATGTTAAAGATTTATATCTTTTGGCCATGAAAAATGACAGAGAGAAATAAATAAAAAACCTGAAAATAACAGTAAAATAAATGTATGGTTTTAATTCCCTGCTGTTTAAGACTTAGTTTCTGCATTGTTTCTCTCACTGTTTTCATCTATGCATTAAGAATACATTTCTGTGCTCCCTAAGGGTTCACTTGCATTGGTAAGAAACACTGAAGTTTTCAGTTTTACCTGTTTTGATATATTTCTCAATACTAGACTAGCTTTAGGTTGCCAGAGACCCCTGGAGATCATCTGGTCCAACTGCCCTGCATGGAGAAGGTTCAGCTAGAGCAGGCTGCTCAGAGCTGTGGCCAGCTGGGGAATTCTCTCAGTCTCCAAGGATGAAAACTCAACAATCTTTCTAGGCAAGCACGTAGTGTAATGTTTATACCAGAATCTAATAACTGACTGCCAGTATAGTGGAGGACATTAAAAATCCAAAAGACCCTTTGAAGTAGACTCCCTTTGCAGCTTTTGAATACCTTCATCTGCCACTTTTTAGCTTAATTGCTGCATACTACTCTTTTCCAAAGCTTTTCATTAATACTGCTACAATTTCATATTTTCCTTACCATCTTCTAAATGTGCTTGTAGAAAATGAGATCACTTCACACTGTTACACATTTTAAGTACAATTTAAAAAAATTATCTTTGAAGTTCTCTCTGAACTTTGTGGTGGCAATTTGAATTTCTTCAAGGCATTTTCTTTTTGGGTTCCTTGATTCTCTTTAAAATAAATACAGTTTGAGTTTGTGCTGAAATAAGTCCAAGCTGTGACTATTTATTAAAGTACTCTTAATGAATAAGCTATTGAGTTACCTTTTCTTGCCAGATAATTGCCTCGTTAATTATATTAGTTACTGAGGGTACAGAACTTGAGCATAAACAAAAAAAAAGCTTACTAATGCATTCCTAGAAATAGACAGGCAAAGTACGATGATTAGTTCAAATTATCATTCAATGATACTTTTAAATTATTCCATCAAATTAATTCTCCATTTCAGTGTGTTTACATTCTGATTTTGCTAAGAGGTTAGTCTGTACAATTATCCTACTTTTACTGTGTGTTAGTGGACGTGTGAAGAGTATACTCCATATCTGCAAATAGTCACACTCCATTTGGCAGCTAAATGGGCAAAAGGAAGATGTGCTTTGTGGTCTGTGTCCAATTGACACAGCTTGAAAATTGAAACATATTATTTATGAACAGCTACTTGTAACAATTCCACTTATAGGATGAGAATTACTGCCATGCTCTGGCCAGAGTTCTGCAAATGCTAATTCAGATGCATATGGACAGATTGGTTATTCCGAGTTCTTTTGAGCAGTTTACTATGTAAGCAAGGGAAGCTATTCAGAGCTCTGCAACCTTGCAGTACATTTACGTGAGCTTCAAACATCAGTGACAGAATGCTGTCTCTGTAAAGCTCTGCTAGGGGAGTCCACCTCAACTGTGAAGCAGTGCCATGGAGATTCTAACTGACCATAGAACCATAGAATCTTTTAGGTTGGAAACGATCTTTCAGATCATGAAGTCCAACCCTTAGCCTAACACTGCTAATACCACCACTACACCATGTCCCTAAGCACCACATCTACACAACCAGAGATGGTGACTCAACTACTTCTCTGGGCAGCCTGTTCCAATGCCTGACAACCCCTTCAGTGAAGAAATTTTTCCTAATATCCAATCTAAACTTCCCCTGGTGCAACTTGAGGTATTTTCTGTTTGTCCTATCAAGATGTTTCAAATAGTTGGGAGTTTTACAGTCTTCTTTCTCCCCTATCCCTATCTCCCCTACAACCTGTGAGGAAAATACTACTGTGGAAATTATAAAGAATTACTAACAAAAGCGAGAGTGTCAAGGCCCTCACAGCATGCCCTCTCCCAGAGCCTGGGCTGGGGGGCCTCAGGGCCAGCTCACAGACCTACTGTTTGCCCCCCAACTGAGCTCCAGCTCCTGAAGTGCCATAGCCATGTGAGTACCAGGTCCTGGGCCTCCTGGGTCTGGATCCTGACCCCCACTCACTGGCAGATGTCCCAGACTATCCCTATCCCCATCCCCAAGGATGTGACCAAAGCCTAGGGCTGCCATGGCTGCCCTCTGGCCTGCCCTGTCATGGCTGGGGGGGGGGGGGGGGGCAGGCTCAGGGTGGCCCAGGAGAGCCCCTGACACTGCTGATCCCCAGCCCAGAAAGCTATTGCCTCTCCCAGTGCCCTGCCAGATTCCTGTTGGAATTCTGGGCTTTGCCTTTAAAGCATTGAGAGTTGTGATCTTAATACCAAAAAGTACCAATGTTCACTACTTAATAACTTCCTCACTGTGGATATAGTGGAGGTAGAAGTTTGCAGAAATAACATACACACAGCTCATTTGTTTCTTTCCCAGCCCAGAAAGCTATTGCCTCTCCCAGTGCCCTGCCAGATTCCTGTTGGAATTCTGGGCTTTGCCTTTAAAGCATTGAGAGTTGTGATCTTAATACCAAAAAGTACCAATGTTCACTACTTAATAACTTCCTCACTGTGGATATAGTGGAGGTAGAAGTTTGCAGAAATAACATACACACAGCTCATTTGTTTCTTTTTTTGATACCTTATCCATTATTCAGGATGAGTGTACTGATTGGGAAATCAATACATAGGAATATATCCATCTTCCTTCCGCATGAATAAGATCTAACACAGTACATATATCCCTATCTATACCAATTTACTGTATGATCTGAGTCAGCTGCGGAAACACCTGAGCTATCCTTAGGCTCTCATATATGGTAGGAGAATTTGTTTTAGTCCTAAGATGAATGGAACTTCCAGTAACATCAAGTACATCTGCTTCCTTGCTCTTGATTAGAAGCTCCCCACAATGAGCTAGATCTTAAAAATTGAAAAGCATTTTCAGTTTGCACAGAGCAATTATGTGTATTTCCATCATATTTACCTACAATTTTCAATCTTCATAGTCTTTCTTGACACAACATCTGCACTCCCTTTTTTTATGTATTACATAAATTGTCCTCCAGCTATGGGCTGGAGATAAAATAGTGGCTCAGCCTGGCACAGATGTGCCTACTGAGCAAGACAGACTATTTTCTCAACCTGGAGACTGCATACCATGTGAAACTCCTAATCAGACATTTTATCTTTATGAGTAAATAAAATGTTGATATTAAAAATTGTCAGAAGTGTATGCATACAAACCAGTAAACTAGAACGCTGTGCAGCCCAGTAAAGATAATTTTTGCCATAACCAGTAAGAGGTTTGGACTGACCTGGCATTGCAGAGTGTCAGAACATGCCTGGGTTTGTCTTGGCATGTTTCTAGTTAGTTTTAACATAGAAAAGTGGCAAAGTGACTATTGCTTCATATTTGTAGGAGCTGAAGCTTTTTCTTTTACACCAAGAATGGTAAAAGTCTGGCAAATCTGGGGAAGCAATGTCTTACAAGAAACACCCCTTAATATTAGCTGAGGCTGGGGGATACAACACTCAGACTTTGTCAGCGAGTAAGTGATAAGGAGGGAAACTACAATAAGAAAACATGTAAATATTTCTCCAAGTGGACCCCAAGAGAGTAGAGAAAGATGCTCCCAACCACTGTGAACATCATCCTGACAAAGGGAAGGGAGGTTCAGGACGCATTTCTTTACTGAGAGGGTAGTCAAACACTGGAACAAGCTTCCTAGAGAGGTGATAGATGTCCCAAGCCTGTCAGCGTTCAAGAGCCAATTGGACAATGCACTTAATAACATGCTTTAACTTTCAGTCAGCCCTGAATCGGTCAGGCAGTTCATCTATGATGATCGTTGTAGGTCTCTTTAAACTAAAATATTCTATTCTATTGACTTCAACTCATAACTGAGGAACAAAGACTGACAACTCATCATCACCACCACCCTGACTTCTGCTTTGAAAAGACTGCAACTGTCAACCTTAAGACAAGAGGAATACTGGAAGGTTGCTAATAATGCCAGAGAAAAGTGAGGACTATAGGAAGAGGGGTTCTGTACACTGATTTAACTGTATCATTGTGTGGTTTAATCCCAGCCAGCAATTAAGTACCACACGGCTGCTGTGTCACCAGATGATTAGACTGTTAGAACAGTCACTCAGATCAAATGCTTCAGTTCTATATATGCATTGTATCTCTCTTGCAGGCAACAATTTTTTATAAAACACAAACCATACCTTGAAATCCAGTCCCAGAACTGAGCTGAGATATGGCTGTAGAACATAGCTATATTTGTTTATATGATGTTGAATTTCAGCTGTCACAAATACATTTTTAAATGGCGATGCTCATAACTAACATATTTCTGCTCCTATTACTCAGTCAGTTTTCTTGTCCTTAACATACGTAGAGAACACCCACATCTACATTTAAAATACACTTGATAAATACGATATCATGAGGAATAAGGATGTGATTCGGTAGCATTTGCCCTTTTACTCATGCTCAGGGTGGGAAGACTGAGTGGGTTAGACCATTTATCCATCTGTCTTTATTTTGCAGGAATTATGTTGTAATACAGCAATTATACTTCTCTGCCATATTTACTCTAGCTAGATATTCTCTTGTCCTTTTATAAGTCTGACTCTTGGAAGCCATGGCATTCATTTCACTCTTCAAGGCAAAGGTCTGTTTTCAGAATTCACTATTGTCATGAAAACAATCATACAACTGTTTTAATAGATATGACTGAGACCAGGGAGGGTTAACACCTCCCAAAATCAATCAGATGTCATGTCAGATATATGGACCAACATAAGGACTTAGCATGTTAAACTCTCCAGCCACCCAGGAAGGAATTTTTCAATATTGACATGTTAAATCCTGTGAATTTAGCCTACTTTTTTCTGCTAAATTTATAAAGACACCTACCATTTTGCTTCTCTGTGTGGTTAAAAGTTGTGTGGTTTTGGTAGGCCTGAGCAGCTTGACACTTGTTTCATCTTGTTCAAGACCTTTAAACTGGATGCTTACCTATTAAGTAGATCAATACATTCAAAGTTCTCAAAGCTCACTTAATGTGCTGATTGTATTCATTTCTACACAAAACCATTTCTATTCAAATGATGATTATATGGATAATGTTTGCTACCCTTCTTTTAATTCAAAAGCTTCAGAGTTAAAGGGAGAAAAACAGGTTCCCTCTCCTCTCATCAATTCCCATCTTCAGGAAAGCTCTACCTTAGAACAGGGTGCTTTCAACCTGTGTGGTGAGGCTGGGTTTGTGTACCAAAAATCTAATACCTCTTAGTTCAGGAAAAGAAGACATCTGCTTTTTCATGTACCCTCTTAGCAGGGAACTGAAAGTCCTATCTCCTCTAGAGTCAATTAAAATATAAACACAAACAGTTGCTGAAAAAAAATGTTCTTGAGTGCTTAAAATTCTGACCTAGTGGATTAATAATGTTAGCTTCTAGGTTTTATGCTTTAAACTCCTTAAACTTTAAATAAAACTCCTGCTCCATTTTTTGAAAAGTGGTGATATTGGCTCCTGGGAGTCAGAAAGTAGTGAGTGAATCTGATCTAACATAGGAATCCCCCTGTAATCCTGTTAACTGCCACATCAACACAAAGGGACTTAGTCTTAGCTTCACCCTTCCCAGATTTTCCTATTATTAGCTATTTTAAGCTTCATGTTACTTACTAAGGAAATTATAGTTAATTCCATTTTTGTGGTACTTAATTCCCTCCAGGCACTGATTAAAGGAACATCAGGTATTTAACTCAGAGATATAAATCAAAGCTAACTTGAAAGTTTCATTGTAGTTTTATTCAACACCACTTGAAATTGGCTATCTTGTTGGTAAGATTCATGAAGGTCACTAATTCTCAGCAGCTTTACTCTTGTGAAGGAATGCTGGAAGATATAAAAAGTAATCATACTCATAGAATTGTAGGATGCAGCATTTTTCCAAATTCCTTTGTCTTTGGCAGGAGAAAACATTCTTTTGAACTGAACTTAAAAGAAAGCAAAGCGAAAAAAAATACAACCCTCCAGCATGTGGAAACTCTGCTTCTCGGCTAGTTCTACAGATTTCATTCAAGGCTAGTTGCCTAAACTCTCACATTCAGCAAGTACCGTGATTTTCAATGCTTGAATGACTTAAACTTGTTTAATGTGGGGTCTGCTATTCCAGTTAAAAAAAACTCCTAGAGTCCATAACCTGAAGAAAATAGGAAAGCATTGGTAGAAAACTTAAGTTATGATTGAGCACCTAAATCTGTTACAAATCCAGATAGCCTCAAGGGTCTTAGCAGGTAATTGGTTCTTCACTGGAAGAAACATTCCAGCTAGGCAGAGCTGTATTATTTTAATACCTAATTTACTCCACTTTTCTTGTGGAGAAAGCTGAATGAGGGACAGGTCTGGTGGCAGGCATTAACATATTCCTCCAGGGGAAACACAGGCATTTACAATGAAAAACTAGCAGAACGGTGCCCGTGTGAAAGAGAAAGTTAAAATTCTACATACCACTTAGATAAAACTATGTCTGGTAGATTTTAAATTAAACCCTGGCTTCCCTGAAGTCCATTGTATACTTCAGTTGATTTCCTTGGGGACAAGTTTTCTATTTAATTTTTCTTCCCTTAAATTTTATGTACTCAGACTATGTTAAGCAATTAATGAAAGGACATCCACTAATATAAGTGGCTGGAGTATTTATTTGAAAGAGAGATCTCTTGAAATTAGCTTTATTTTCTCTTAGCAAACAGTAAAAATTTCATTTATATCATATAACGTATACTTCATTTATCCACAAACAATTGAATTTTACCTATAGATTATTACTGATCTCAGTACTGAATACAACTTTAAACATTTGCAAACCTGAATTTGCTACTTGAGATTTTATTTTTAATTATTACACCACTGCTTCCCTGAATGAAAGCACTAAAGGCAGACTGGTAGTGTGATCATAGTACATAAATCCAGCTAGAAGGACGACTAATTGTTTCAACCTGAAATTAATGTCATCACAAAATGAGTTTATTTTCCTTAATTAAATGAATCACTCTTACATTCTGAAAATGTCTGTTCAATAACCATTCTTATGAATCAATATTGCTCATAAGAATGAATGTGAAAAAAGACCAAAATGAGTTTTGAATGTACCCAAATATAAATACAACAGCAAATGCCAACAGAATGGTGCAGGAGCTTTTCTTCAGTCACTAACAGGGACTTGAAGGGCAAACTCACTAAGGAGGATTATTCAGAGTCCATGTTTTGTGACTTTCATAGCACTGAACCTCCTGCTTTCATAAGCATCTAATTCACTGTGCTCAAATATCTACAAAGTGCCCCATAAAGACGCGCTCCAGCCACCTCATGTCTTGAAAATACAAATGTGAAAACTGACACGAGCCTTTGAAACATGGTTTTACTGAGCCATTTCTAGTTTGTTACTATGCTATGCTGTTTTGCAAATTACTGGTACAAGTTTAGCACTTGAGATTAAATGCAGCCACTGTAGTGTTTTTCCAAAACAGTTACTCCTTTGTCAAGGAAGTGTCAATTACTCTAAAATACAGATATGTGAACAATAGAAAAATTGTTAGCTCTTTCTTGCTTTATAAGCAAAATACAAATTCAGACTTCTTTTTTTCTTTTTCTTATAAGCTAATAATACATAGAAATTCTGCTCAAATACCTGATGTGCCCTAACATAAAACACCTGTAAGTACTTCAGTGGGAGGTTCTTCAGAGATCTTGTTCTAATGGACACTATAAAGAATGTGTGCAGGATTTATTGTATCAGTGTGAAAGTGTATAGAAATAAATATTGGATTGCTTTGCTCATTTTTTCATTTTTCACTTAATTCCTAAGGAAGGTGGATTATTCATGCAAAACTCCACATGCCCCTGATTTCCCCACTTCCCACTGAATGTGCGATGTTTGAAAGAGGACAGGAAGGAATGGAAAACAAAAAGAGATGTAAATATATCAGCAAGTATATTATCAGACAGCAACACAAAAAGGTAGAATGCCAGAAACAGCAATAATCTTCCTCTGATTATCCTCCAGGTAACAGATCTCATGAAACAAATATTTAATTCTATCTTTGCATCTACCTGCTGAATTTTACATTTCCTCTTCTTGACTCTGACTTCTATTATTCAAATATTATTAGAAGTCCAAAGTGAAGAGTTGAAAGATCTGAAAGTTGTTTTCTGGTCTGAAGTTGACTAATAACGAATGAAGCTTTCCTCCAACTCAGTTTATGTCACAGTGAAATATGGCTTGTACACACCTAACTTCATAAAGTGCTGTAGACTGAAGAACATGCCAAGTTTACTAGCAATTATTCCTATACTAATAGAGTACTTTCTGACTCTGCTCTTTGCAACAACTGTCTAAGAGACAAGATAATGCATGTTTCCCACAGAAATGCTGGTTACTGTAAGTATCTAACAATTACATAATAAATTAGTTTTCATATTGATTGGAGAGAAAAGCCAACATAATTTCTAAGAGAAGATCTGCATCCTCAGGAGTCACCCAGAGCACATCTTCCTGCTGCCCCTAAATTTGAGTACAGAGAACTCTGTACAGCTCCCCACGTGTTTCTGTGGGCTGAAGATTACCGAATGTTATTTCCAGTGCCCTCCCTGTACCGACTTCACCCGGGAAGAGGTGCAGACGGCTCAGGTAGGTGGGCTGGGGCTCACTAGATGGTGCTAGGCACAGGCAGCTGACAGCAGCCAGGCACGTCTTCTGCCGGGGCACAGCGTCCTGCAGACAGCACGGGAGCATCCCTGCGTGTTCAGCCAAGCAGCAGCTGGCACTAAAACAGTGGGCAAAAGAGCTTGGGAAAATTGACTCATGCGCATCTGAAAAAGGAGCAGTGTGCCTTTTTCAGATCATCCCAGTCATTTAAAAGCAGCTTTCGCATCTAGTTATAAATAGTTTGCTGCAGTTGCATCAGTATTCCCCCTCCTGTCTGACTTTAATACTGTTCTGATCCATTTTTTCCTTCATCTCTCCATTAACTACTTCACAATATTCCCAGTTTTTAGAGTTACAAATCTATTGCCTTGTCAATATTTTGCTCTCCTCGTGTTGGGCTGCCAAGTGTAGTTTTCACCCTGTCAGCTTTCCTTGGGGGCCACATTTCCTGTTCTTCGCTTCCACCCCACCATTTACCACAACCCAGCCACCTGCAAAACCAATTTATACTGAACTGCAGACTGTGTCACAAGCCAGGCCAGGGAAGGCGACGTGTTTCACAGCAGTGTGACCACGGTCCATCAGAGGGTCCCACCCATCCCAGTGGGTGTGGACCACTCACAGCCCCTCAGAGGTGTCTCTGCCCCAGTGGCTGCCGCCTCTCTGACTACCCCTGAGCAGGGCCTCTGCATGCTCCCCAGACCCACCAACCTTTGCAGCCTCTTTCACCCTGGTTTCAGAGTGACCTAAAACCAGCTGTGACCAGACCAAGGAGGTGCTGGACTCCAGCCCTGCAGCCCCATCACACCTACCCTGCAGCCTCCGGCCAGTGCAACCACAGCATCAGTGCCTCATCCCCCAAAAAGACTGGGTTTTGACTTAAATTTTGGACATAGACACACACTTAAACAGTATGAACGTAAGCAATACCTCAAAGAAATCAGTCAGCACGGGTAACAGCAACTCCTGCCATGGCTCAGCAATCAACAGAGGCAAGCAGAGGGTTCCCGGGCCGTGGCAAGCAAATAAGGAGGCGAGCGGCCCACGTGCACGTGGTCCCGGCAGCCCCTGCGAGA
>NW_010226158.1:0-30630 GCF_000690775.1 Eurypyga helias
GTCCTGCAGAAAATCCTCAACACCACAGGAATATATATTCCCTTAGTTTGAACCTCTAAAGATGCATAGAGCTTTGGGTTGTTTTTTGTGTTTTTGTTTTTTTTTTAACTCAAGTTTTCTATTAGCACAAAGAAGTTAGCTCATCCTATGCAAGTATAAAACACTGAGGGATTTAAGTTAAGATTTTTTCCAGGATTCCTCACATCAGAATACCTAAATAATCAGAATATAAGGCAGTGTATTTGAAAAATGTGAAAGTTACTGGCTTATATTCTGTGTAAATAGATTCTGTTTTTTACATCTAGCTATTTTGCATTCTTTAATGTCCCTCACATCAGGGAGCAGAAAAATATGCATGGGAAAAATCAGGGTTTCCACCCCTGGAAAAACATCTCATTGTGTTTCTGGGCTCCATGTTGCAGGTTCGATCCAAACCAATAAGGTTGCAAAAGGCCTCAACATTAGCCCTTCTCTGTGCGAGGAGGGGACCTGGCCCTCTGCACAGGCAGACCGAGCAAGAGCAAGCTCTTGCTTTTGGGCAGTTTGCCACGTCCCTGAGCCCTAGCTCACTGAATAACTTTTTTTCCTGACAACATGAAGTACTGCCTTTCCTGCTTCCCTTAGTGGTAACTTCCAATCTGCCTAGCAAGCTTTTCCCTCCAAAGGCAAGTGGTGGGGCAGTGCTGAGCGATGTATGGGCTTCAGCTCATGACAGAGCTAAGATTAAACCCTACCAAGACTAGGTTGCCATCTCTCCACGTGTGACACAAATCAAGACAACACTCTTGTGGCAAGAAAGTTCCTTTGGATGGCTGGCAGCTGTGTCTAATCCCAGTGTGGGAGGATTACAGCTGCACCTAGGGAAACCTGCTAAATCCACATGTTTGCTCATCTCACTTGGTATTTTAAATTCAAGTCTGGAATTCATTATTTTATATTGGAAAACAAAACTTCAGGCTAGGAGAGGACCTTGCACATACTACATACTTCCTACCAACATGTTTGCTGCCCAAAAGGAGGCTATAGGTAGCCAAATTATCTGGAAGTATTTGCTGACTTATTGCAGAGAATGGGTCTACAGTTTTCTATCAGAGAAGAGGAACCCATGAGTTCACCATCCAAATCTGAACAAGTATGTAGTCCAGAGTGGCTGGAACAAGCCAAAATATGTTAAGGTTATTATGGCATGTAAGTAATAAGCCAAGGTAACTGATAGGGGATCCATCTGCTCCCATCGCATAGGGACAGAAGCTCTGCAGGCAGTGAGTCCCAGGCCACCATAACAGCCCAAATCCCAGTGGAATTCCATGGAGCAGGAAAAAAACAGGCACGGAGCCCACTTCATCTGCCCAATAAAGATAGCAGTGTCTTCAGAGGGCGAAGTTATCTGTTTTTCAAAACACAAACAAGGAGATAAGGTTTAGATGATTTCCAAGACTGCTGATAAATGCTCGAGACTCCAAAGACATAGTAACTGTTTTTCACTGTTGGGCAAATGTTATTTCTTCTTTGTAGTTAAGAGAACAAACACCACTTGATTCCGATACCAGGGAAAAGCAATATGTTCGCAGCCTCAGTCAACCAGCACTGAAAAGCAAAGGTTTGAAGATGCACATATTTCATCCCATTTCTACAAGTCCTAGCTAAATAGTTTAATAAACTACTACAGATATAAAATCTTCCACCTTGCTGTGAGTCCTGAAAACTCACAGATTTTGTTAGTCCAATCATCCCTATTTTTCCTAAGTATCCCCTACTGTATACCAGTCCTAGGAAGCTTATGACATTCCCCTTTCTACAGGTCACCACGTACTTGCTGTGTGGTTTGTCCCAGCACGTAGCCCTTTGATGTCAGCCAGGCACAATGCTCTACTTATTCCTCAAAAAAAGTACATGCAAGTACTTTTATTTTTATTTTCCTTGCCTTGTGTCATTCTCATTTTAAACCAAAGATCCAGCCTTAGCAGAATTACTTGGAGGAGTGAGAAAAAAAAAACCAACAAAAAACCAAACCACCCACCAAACAAACACCACACTATCAAACTCAAAGAATATGCATGCAGAAGCAAAAACTTGAGTTTGGTAGCACATGGGATAATAAATTTTCTACACAACAAGAACTGCTTTAACTGATGTTTGCATTATATTCTGAAGGGGAAAAATGTCTAAGTGGGACTAGGCATCATTATTTTGAAAAACAGTTAGAAATCAGCTTTTGATGAATGTCAAAGAGGTTGGCAACTCTCCCTCAGATCAGATAAGGATCCAAAAGGTTGGGTTGTTTTTTTTTGTTTGAAATGTATACAGGTTTATTGGAAGGTATAGGATCCAAAGATGTGTGAAACTATCATGAGAAAGCTAGTGGTTTCAATTGCTGTTTCCTGGTGTGAGCTGAGCTTTACCTATTCCTGCTTCTAATATCAGCTGAAAGCAAACAATTTACATGAACACGAAAATGTCATTAAGCATTCCCCAAATATTTTTGTATATGTCAGAGTTGATGTGATTTATGTTTTAGTGAAAGGTTGCATTGATTTTTATATGAACTGTGTCTTTAAGGTTGACTTTTTCACATAATGGGCTTGATTATGAGGAAAAAAAAATCATTTATGCAACAAATGGCTCGGACAACTCGGTTCCTAATTGAAGTAAGCAGCTAGTCACAGCCCATTTTGTAGGTGACCTGGATGTTTTCACATGAGAATGACTACGTGCAGCATTTGTACTCATGGTGATGGATGGCTACAGCGGTACAGGATGTGTGCAGTTGTGATGCTAACCTAATAATCAGGCCTCCTGTGAACAGACAGTGCTGGGGTAGTCATGAAGGGTAATAGGTTCTTAGGCTCTGCTATCACTCTCTTCTTTTGGGTCATGTTTTGGACTAGAAAATTATTGACTATGTAAGTGGTGTAAAACAGACTTCTGAAAGGTATTTCATACACAGGTATTTATAAGGGCACATTTCAGTGATTTACAGAGCTGGAAGGCAGCAGAACCCCCACAGAACTGTTATGTGTTATATGGATTATATGTCCACAGTGGATTTAATGGCTGCTTCAGTCTAAGAGCAATCTGTGAATGAAATGGTTTGAATAGAGATAGCAGGAGAAAGAATATATTTCTTTTAAAAATTATCCTTCCTCAGAGATTAAAAAGAAGCTTTTGGATAAGCATACTGGGTTATGCCAGGAAAGCTCATGACAGAGATTAGGGCATTAATTACATTATTAAAATGTATACATTGCATGCTTCACCAAACAAATATATAAACCTTATTTATTCTAAATAAAACTTAAAGCCCAGAGAATAAGCCTAGCACTTGCAGAAAAACTTAAAAATGAATGTAATCTCTGCTAAATGTACCGGCTTGTTTCTTAGAGAGAAAACAGGGTGCCCGGTGCATGTGACAACAGGTCATCCATGCTGAGGAGATCACAGCAGCTGTCAGGAGTCTCCGAGGAGCCCAAGCGAACTGTCCGCAGCACATTTTACTAGGAGCTCTGCCCTGGGCTTCCCTCTCCTTCTCTCCCTTTCTCCCTATTTCTGCCTTGCCACCATGGAGACATAGTCCCATTCCTGCAGGACCATTCACATCTGACCACGTGACCGGTCTCGGTCCACGGGACTCTTCCTGGGGACCTGGGACATTATTCCTCTTCTGCTGCTGATGAGCACAGCAGGGCTGGGGGTGTGGGTGGGTACCTGGATGCATGGGGGGCACCTGTTCAGAGCCCAGGCAGCTCAGAGAGCATTGGAACATACAGCATCCCAGAGTGGCAGCATCTCAGTGGGTGTAGAAAAGGGGGAATCTGGTACACAAGCATTGTTTGGAGGGCAGCAGTGTGTTGTCACTTTGGCCAGCAGCCATAGCTACGTGTGTCAGCAGTATTTACTGTACATCCAGCCAGTGCCTGTCAAGATGACATCCCAGTCAACCTATGGGCTCTGGAGCACGTTGCCATACAAGTGCAGAAATGTCTATCTCTCTCACTTTAAAAAATTATGCCAACCCTCTGTTTCAGCACTGGACTATGGCTTGCCCAGGAGACAACTGCCCGGCGCAGCAGTGGGGAGGGCTGTGGTGGGCAGATGGCAGAGCAGATGGTTTGATGGTTGAGCAGGTGGGCTGTTTGCATGCAGGCAAACGGCACCAGCCTGGCAGCACAGTGCTGGCAGGGGCGTTCGGCGCATTCGTCTCTGCGGAGGCGCAAGGTGCTCTGAAACAGAGGGGTTGAAGTAGCTGAATCGGATTAACTTGTTGGATGTGGACCACAGCTGATGCCAAAGCTTGAGTGGGAATATCTGTGGAAAAAAATTATTTTCTCTTTTCAGTTTCTAGAAAAGTTTAAATTCATACAGAACCCATGCAGGAGGTTTATGACAGGCTGACTGAATTCCTCTGCAGGCTGGAATCTCTGGAGTCAGTCTGGCCCACAAAGGCAGGGTTGAGAGAATATATCCTGGCAAAAAGGCAGGTTTGGGAGCACAAGATGCCACAGCACACCCCACTGCCAGTGCTGCAGCAAGACATCCCAAAGGTGCCTGCAAACCCTCGTGATGCAGTGATGGAGTCAAAGACAACCCTGGAGTAGGGACAGAAGCAAATGACAGGGAAAGAAAACCGATGATTTTGGATGATTTTCAAGGACACAGAGGGAACAGCCATCAAGGAGACACACACACACACATCCAGCCACACAACACTGAAAACCAGTGTGGGTGAGACAACCCCATGCAGCAAAACCTCTTCCTCACCTCTGTGGGCGACCACAGCCTTCCCAGGCCAGGGGAAACACCTCGTGGATGTTGCACCAGACCCAGGTGCCACGGAGCTGTACTGGCACATAAGCAGCGAGGCGCACAGCAGTCCTGGCAGCGAGCAGGGCATTTGGGGTGTTTCTGCTCACCACTGCCCCCGCCATTCTCAGCTGTGTTTCATTGATTTATTTGCACTCCTTTGTGTTTGGGGGCTCATTGCTGGTATGCGATCAGTCTCTGCCCTGCTTTGAAAAATGAGGTTTGGAGTCAGCAGACCTCCACCCTGCCACATGATAGTGAAGCAGCACTTTTGCAACGCTCTCCCAAGTTGTGACATGCATCACAAACTGGTCTTCTGACAGCAGTCCTCTGTGTGGGGAATTGCAGGTGAATTCGGGTGCTGCATGAATGCCCCTCCACTATCACACTGTTATTTCATGGCCTGGGCTGACAGAAGTCAGGCCACGGGGCAGCACACACAATGAGCCTGGGCCTGGGGTTTTCATTTGCAAGAGAGCAAAGGGACAGGAAATAAGGTATAAAAAGCCATGAAAATGAGTGTTTTCTCCTTCCCACGAATCCTTCTCTTTTAAATACCCAGTAAGACACAGAGAGGGAGGGAAAACCATCATCCACTAATCCAAAACAGGAGCTAGCTGTCAGATCAGCACAAACAGAACACGCTAAGTCCTCCACTAACTCACCCTTGTGAGGAGGCAGAGATGGACTGTGATAAGGTTTTGGCTCTCAGACACACTTGGAACTATGCACGAGGCCAGCCAGAGTCTGCACACTCAGGGGAAGGGAGCTGGGGCTTGCCAAATTGGCACTGATAAATCTCAGCAAGGAGTAGTGTCCTTAACCTGGCTGCAAGAGCTCTGAGGAGACGGCGTGAGAGAGTTCCCTTCTTTTACTGGGACTTCGCAGAAGGCCATATCTCTGGGCTGAAGGCAGACACAAATCTGCCAAACTCACTATTGTTGCACAAAAATGGCACAACCCAGCCGTGTTTGTCAAGACTTAACTGTTGACATTTATTGCTGCTGCAGTCTGATGGAAGGTTAAGGACCCCACCATGTCAGTGAGATGCAGCCACCTACCTGGATGTGTCTCAGAAGACTTACAAGCTTTGTGTCAAGCAAGTTGAGCAAAACAGGAGGCAGTAACAAGGAAATAGTGAAAACAGTTTTACAGAGAAAGAAGGAAGGCTTTTTTGGGCTGTGTTTTGGTTTGTTTCACTGTATAGAAGATGTCTGAAAATTCTCTGTCACAATAAATCGCTTCTGGCAGGAGCAAAGCTGTGAATGCAGTTATCCAGCACGTGGGTTCGTGGAAAGTGCTCGTGGTGGAGGCACATAGCACAACTGAGCACGACCACTGTGGTCTTGCTACATGTGGGATCTCCTGCTGCTGTCCTGCGGAGGGGCAGAAAAGGCTGCTTGGAGACCTGAATGCGAAGTCTCGCGTACATTAGTTTTCTAGTTAAAAAAAAAAAACCCAGGGAGTTCTGCAAAGAGGAGTTAAGTATTTTAGACAACAAGCAGTTTAAGTTTTTGTCCCCACTGTCATGCCCCTCAGGTATTTGTGGCAGAGAAGGATGCAATGTGTGATGCTGCATCTCTCTTAACTTCTGTCCAGCTCCTCTAAAGGTCCCTTCAGTAGCCAGAGCAACGCATTGGCAGTGGAGTAACAGCAGCAGCAGCACCACCTACAACTCCAGCTAGATTTTTGTCATGACAAGCAGGAAAAATGGAGTGGCATTTGTCTTGACGGTGAAAAAAAATGCAAATAAGGGTGTGTTCAACCACTCAGAGACCTGGACTCACCTTGGGCTGACAGCAGTGAGGATATTTTCCTTATGGGACATGTCTTATTCCCGTGGAAGTAAGATATACATTGCTTTTGGAAAATACACGGAAGTGGCCCTCCTCACAGACACCATATATAGCTTAATGTGCAGATCTTAAATAGCTGGATATTTTGTTCACACAATTAATTAATGGAAAATTATTGCTAATTGTCTTTAAGCAAACTTGAGTAGGTTAAATGCAAGAACTATCCTGTAAAACCTTCCTTTCAACACAGTAAAAAGGTATAGAGGCTTGTTTTAAATCTATGCTTGTGAAGGTAATGATGCAGTGTTTTAATTTTTTTAATAGTAGTAGATTGGTCTATTCACTGGCTGAGTTGCAACTATAGTATTTTTGCAATTAATGTTTCTTTGCAAAGTCACTATATATATATATAAAAAATGCGTATCTACATCAAAGTAATATGTGCTTAGATGAGTTTTACACTGATAGGCTAGTTGGCAAAGAAATCACTTTCAGTTGCCTATTAGGGCTGGATTCAATAGAAATGTTGGCTGACTTCACTGCAGGCCTTGGAAACCATCGGAGTATTCAAGGCTCAGGCAGTCAGATGCCTGTTTCAGTTTCTATTGACAGAGGAAAAGGAGGGATGAATAAATGTAAAATATTTCCTTCCAGTGTTGAGCTGAGAGGCAGCATGGTGCAGGGAGGAGGAGGAATCCAGGACATCTGGGTTGTATTTATTGCTGGCTCTGCTGCCATCTTGCTTTGTGACTTTGAAAAGTTGGGTTTTTTGCTTTTCTACCTTACTTTCTGTGAGGCAGGGAGAGTCGCCTGCTTGCACATGGTGCTCTGGGCAGGTGCAGGGACTTTTTTGGTGACCATGACCAAATGCTGCAGCTGCCAAGCTGGTGTATTCATATGTGCAAGACAATGCTGTCTGGCTGACTGATACCCCAGAAGGTGCAGGAGTGGTAACTATGCCCTTTGAGGGTTCAAAGAGAAAGATGCTCATTAAGTAGCACTACACCTGCATAAATACATATCCACAAGTACTAGTAACCAGTGCCTTCTGTACTACTGATCAGACAGTTATTCAGAGTAGGAGTTGGGTTGGCAATCTCTTTTGCCTATACTTATGATCTCTTATCTCATTTTCTGCACCTACTCACATGGAAGAGCAGTTGGTTTTGGGGTAAGTCACAGGGAATGAGGTAGCTGTCTCGAAATGGTCTCCGTATGGTGCTTCCAGTCCCTAAAGCTGTTTTCAGGTTCTCACTGTGGAGGAAAGGAGCCTGGCATATTTTTATTATTATTATTTTATTTTCAGTAAGATAAATTTTCTGCCAAATGTGAAGAACTGAAAAAACATGTGAAATCAAAGAAAGAGACAAATACGGCCTTCTGCATGTCTCTAGCAATTGCTCTGTAGTCCAGAAGTGATATTCAGGCTATAGCTAGAAAACTTAAGCTTCTACCTTACTTACCTTTGGTGTAGACTTCATACAACACTGATGTCTTCATGCTCCTAGCTGTACACATCCATTGAATTCATGGCTAATTGTCACAATGCTTGCACATTTTTCTTGAAGTATGCACTCTTACAAGGATGCAGGCATGGTGACTGTGTGCAGTGCTGTGTGCGCTGCTGGATTTTACAAGATGGAATCAAAGCTGATCTCAGCTCATATCACAGTCTGAATTACGAGACGGATGTGATGTAGCATGCCGTCCGTCAGTTTCGTTGAAGCCCATGGTTTTCTTGCTTGAGTAAGCACAGAATGAAATCTCAGTACTCCAACATTTGACCCTGTGACACTAAATAACCAGCAGGTATCACCTGAGTCCTACAGATTTTCGTGTGCTTCCATTTATGACACTGTCCTGTTTTTCCTACTGATGGGTCAAGATGATTTTCATGAATATACCTTGGAAATACCTGGAACACTACAACTTGGTCAGACTTCCCCCTCCACAAAGCTGTATATGATCTCAAAACCCTCTGCTGAGTGTTGGGAGAGGTGATGGAAGAACTTGCCATGAATTGTGATAAGCATATGTCTTTCTGCCCAATAAAATTCTGTGAATTAAGATGCAGTATGCAGTCTAGAACAGAGCAATTGATATTGATAGAAAATATAGATCTTTTCTATGTCTATACACTATACAGTAATACTTCCCTTTATTGTTTCTCACCCATGAAGGAAAAATGTTATTAAGAATAACAGGGCAACACTAACTTAAATTTTGCCTGACATAATGTAGCTTTGTTGTAAGTTACCCTAGCTTAGGAATAATTTTAACTGTAATGACTTTCCTGCCTCTGCAGGGTTCATAGTGTATTCTTCTTCATATTTGGCAACCTGAATCAGACTAGTGAACCGGGGTGCGAGACACCTGGATTCAGCTTCAGATTTGATAGTTGGTAAAGTCACATCACCCCTCTCTCTCCCTCTGTCCATCCTCCTCTCCCTTTGGCTCTCCCCATTAGGTTGACAGAAAGTTCTTTGGGACCAATATTGTTTTTCCCTGTGTATGTACAATGTAATGAGGTGTCAGTCTTGGGACAGGCTCTTGGAAACTACCAAAGTATGAAATGTAATAGAAATTAATTAAATTAATATCAGTATCCTGGGTGTCAAGGCAGAGTGTAAAAATTTTCTTGAGTAAAGTGGTCTGAATGTTTTAAAATGTGATCCAAAGCTTCTCCAGAGTTCAGAGGCTTAAATCCATCCCTTAACAGGCAGCCAGGACTTCCTGCAACGTAGTGGAGTCCTGCACAGACAACTCTGCAGTATAAAATAAAAACTGCAGTTGAGTCATCATGGGTTAAAGCTGGTTATTCCCACAGTTCCCATTTCCTAATATTTTCCATTCACGATGTTCTTCACTTTTAATGTTAATAGCATCTCATGCCAAAAAAGGTGTTTCCTATCATGTTCTCCTCACATTGTGTATTGTGTTGGTTTTTTTGTTTGGGTTTTTTTTTTTTTAATGCCATATTTTCAATCCCCTGAGAGCTAAGGTTAGTTATAAACATGCTTTTGGCTATCAGATTCATGTGTGGTTTGCTATAGCAACAAACAAAAGCATTAGTCAGAAACTGGCATGAAGCTATAAACACATATTTTTTTGTGATATTGCCCAGAGTTAGCTTAATTTATGTGGTACACTGTTGCAACACAACTGTATCCTAGTTAGGCTATTATGCTAGTTGAATAAGAACTTCATAGAAACCCCAAAGAATATATTGCAGAGAAACAAGCAAGTCTTTTGACTGATGTAGTCATCAGAAAATCACAAGCCAGATTCTGCTATTGCACTGGTATCAATCCAGGTGAACTCCAGAATATGCATTTAGATCAGAGGAGAAAATCTGAATCTATATCTGTTGAATAAGAGGAAAATTATCATCGAGCAAATAAAAACTTGCTTTGCTTCTGCTGTTTTCACCACCATAATTTTACTGCAGCAAAATGATTAGAGGTGAACGTTATCAGATTGCGGTAGAAGGTTTAGCTTCGCTGACAACACACTTGGCAAACATTATGTGTAGCATGGCAGGGAGAGAGAGGCTTAAAGACAGTCTCTCTCCAGATGTGCCTGGGCAGCACTGGGAAGGTGCAGTGCATGCAGAGCCAGTGTCTATCCAGACGGTCCTGGGACAGGGAGGAATGACTTGTGCAGCAAGTCCTGACTTCCCTGGGGAGTTGGCTGCGATTGTACGGCATTCACTGAGATCCCACAGCTAGAGAACTACTAGTCCCTGAGCCAGCTAGTTTAAAGGTTGCCTTAAAAGCTCTACAGAAGCGGTGATTTTTGCCTAGGCAGGGTAGGCACATTTCCTCTTAATGCTTTATTCCAATCATTTGTCTTCACTGCACCTTTTCAGGAGCATGAGTCTTCCTCTTTTTTGACACCTGCATTTAATAAAAAACACACGCATGAAAAATGTGTTTTCCGGTATCCCTGAGCTGGCACTGGTCAGCAAGGAAAGCTTAAACTTCCCTAGAAATTGTTCATACACATTTTCAGACCCCTCTCTTCACAGACATATAGCTGTGAAGTGTTTGTGACCTTCCCTGCTGCAGATGTGTGGAGAGTAACATGTAAGAAATATCCACATATGTCTAAACAATAAGAGTAACAAAACCCACAGAGCCTTCTTGTACCTACCAGTCCAGAAGTTTATAGTTGGGCCAGTGGTTGCAGCTGCAGAGGATAATCCTGCAGCCGCACATAGTTTACACATGCATGCAGAAACCCTCTGAGAATGGGCCTTCAAAACCTGGGGATGAAGAACAGTATCTAGCACCAAGTGTTGGCCAAGCTGTGTTCCAAAATCAAAGGGCTCTTTTCCCTAGCTGAATCCATAAGCAGAAGAGCATGACCCAAGAGATCCCACATTTTACCCCTGGCCCTGTTCACTGCGTTTTGCTTAGCATTGTTGATTCTGGGTCCTATGCACTTGGTGTCCCTAACTGACCCTGGTGTCTTTTCAAAACCTTTTGACATAATCTTACCATGGTAGATTTACCTGATGTAGAAGTGTAAAAGGAGTTGGTTTTCAGTTAGCAGCTTCTGAAGCAGGACTTTCTGTAGGCTGTGTGTGGGTTGTCTTTGCCCTTTTCCCATCTGTGCCCCATTGCATCAAGGTCTGTGTTGAAAGATGTCAAACACTTGATTTATTTGCAAACAGGAGAGCTCTGGCTCTTCGTCTTCTTCAAAGATCAGTCCAGCACTTTTCTGTTTCCTTTACTTCCTTTTGGTCAAATGGGGACAGACCTTTCCCATAAGTGTTTCCAAAGCATGACTAGGTAGTGTTCAAAGTATTTGCAATGAAGAAACAAGTCTGAGTCTCAGTGTAGTTGCAGAACGCTGTCAAAACTGACCCCAATAGCATTGTATAAAGCAAATATTTCAGTCATTGCTACAATGTGATTGACAGTTCCTGGAGGACTTTGGGACTGAAGTATATAAAAACGTCACAGTAAGATGGTGGTGGAATTCTTTGTTTGTTGTCAGTAAAGTGAAAATTATTCCACCTTGTAAACAGTAGAGAGGATAATTTCCCAGTAGCAATTGTTCTTCTTTTCTGGCTTCACTAGTGTGAACTGCGTATGGCGGTGGGGCAAGGAATGCAAATTCACCTTCCGTGGGAAAGAGCAATAGTCTCTCTGCTGCACATGCTGAACCACAGCTGACAGACAGAAAGCAGAGTCCCCACTGGGGCTGTTGGATGAGGCAGGGTGCCAGAGAGTGTAAGCAGTAAAACACCATTGGTTTTATAATACTCTTTGCAGGAATATGCAGAAAAAAACATACAGATGGAATGAAGGGCATATCCAGGTGCCTCCCATTCCATCCTCTTGCATTGAAACTCTCCACAACTCCACAAATCAAAGTGGTCAGTGCCATTCTGCAAAGTGGGGACAAGCAAGTGGGTTGTCCTCCTGCTGCACAGATGTAAATGACTCTGTAGAAGCCACCTGAGAGAAGGATCAGATCCACCTACTTGCAGTAGATCCCAGAGACTGTAACTGAAGCCCTTGCGTCTTCCTTTTCCTTATACTAGCTTTGTATTGGTTCAAGGCTGTTGATTTTAGTAGAGCTCTTGATGTAGCTAAAGGGCAAACTGTAATTCACTCTCCTTTATACATCAGTCTGAATCTAGCACAGCTGTTCATTGAGAAAAACATTACCATGTGCCTTCAAAAAGAATGGATCCTGCTTTAACTGTGTTAAATATTTAACCTTTGAAGGAATAGACCATTATGATAAAGAAACAGTTACTCACTTCCAGAAGTTATCATTATTTCCTTATTACAGAGAGGCTCTGAATGTTTGGAATTGTTATGAATCAGCCTTAGGGTTGATAAACAAATCCAAGAAACAGTCCTCTCAGTGCTTTCAAACAACTCCACCCGTCTCAATTCATTCACCAGTTAGTACATGGATGAACTGCAGTGTAGTTACTTTCTCGCTCTTTAATCAAAATAATCTCGCTCTTTAATGAAGAACTGCAGTAATAAGTCTTTAAAAAAATGTTTTCTCCCTATTGTTTATATTAGCCTCTGTGAACCATAAAGCTGAAATCTATTTCCTTAACTAAACTGTGTTTTCCTCTAATCTATTAGGTAACCATGCTGGTTTGTTATTTTTGGGTGCCTCAGTACAGGCTACATGTCACGGAGGGGGAAAATGAGCACTGAATCATTTAAAAGCCACACACAAAGATTCAAATATTCTTTTTTTTTTTTTAAGATATAACACAAAGTTTATCACCTTCAGTTTTTCTTTTAATAACTTAACATGCACTTAAAGTTCCAATGTTTCTCAGTCTCACATATACAATTATTTCTAATTAGAAACAATAAACATTAAGTTCACAAATTTAGTTTGTAAAAGAAGACAGTTATCAAACAGCAAGTTTAGAAAAATCTGGGGCAAGGTGTACATATGGGGAAAGACTTTCAAAAAAAAAAAGTGAAAGCCAACAAACTGAAATAAGGAGTCTTTATATTTTTGAAAATAATTTTGTAGGTCATCTGTTGAATTCTTTTAAAATCTGACCTTTTCTGGTCTGAAAATCAAGTTTATAGTCAATTTATTCAGCTTTTAATTGCATTGATGTGAACAGAATTATACTAATTAATTTATTAATTTGACTCGATGGATTAATTTATCTGTAAATGATCTTTTGTGCTTTTGTAAACCCATAGTCTGCATCCAGAAAGCCTTTCTGATTTTTAAAGGGACTGTTCTACGCCACATAAAAACAAGAGAAAGTGGGCTGTGCCAAATACTATTTTACTACCATCACTGTTTATTGACAGAAAAGATTTTTATCTTAACAAAGTGAGGGAACTGCTAACTTTATCATTGATGTCAAATATTTTCCCATAATAATTTTCTGTCACCTTTATACCATATCTCTTGTATTACATATACATTAAGGAATTTAAAAGCTTAAAAGATATTTTCTTCTGTCATGATTTATGTCCAAAAAAGTAGCCCAGCAAATTTTCTCTCAAACTGAAAACCTGTTTCCATGGGCAGATATTTATACAAAAGCCCCCATAAAAGGTTGTGGAAAAGCTACAAGGTTTTTGCTGCATTCCTGTTTTGAGAGGGGCTGTACCCAGCATACCAGAGACGTGCAAAGCGACACCACTCCATTAATATCGCTACATCTGGGCACTGAATTCTTCACTGGATTTTATCAGTGGAGTAAAGAGTAATGAAAACTCTTCCTAGACTATTAGGATCTTTAATGTGAAAAAAATTGTATACATACATGTTTATAGTTACATAAAAAACCCAAAATTTTTTAGTGTGCATTGAATCTGATAAGGATGTTTTTTAAGCAGTGGTTTGGAAGAGAATTTTGGGCTGAAAAATCTGTTTCTAATTTGGAGTGGTAAGTTCCATTTATATAATGCCTGATTTGGGCTTTTTGCACAAAGTTAGTAGATCTTCTATTCTTTATTCTTATCTTAAGACCTATTCTTGGGGGACAAATGTGCTCTCTACCAAAAGCAGAAAGAATGAGCATCCTGCTTTGATGTTTCAGAGAACAAAGAGTAGTCAACTTACTCTGCTAACTCTCCGGGACAGTACTGAGCTACCTTAAGAAACAGCTTGGTGTTACAGCCACTACTTCTCGAGCAGTACTTAACTCTGGCCAGAGAAATTGGGTCTCCAGGGCTGCCAATCAAGCCTACACGGACAGAATGATCATTTTTAATAAATGTACACATTTGATTAATTTTTAAATCTGAGCAGGGCTGTGCTTTAGCAGTGCAACGGGCAATCTGCTCTGGGAGAAGCCTGCATTCTTGAGGGGCGTGGGGGTAGGTTTGTGAATCAGCGAGGAGGAGGAATGTGGGAAAGTTAATTTTCACGGGCTTTATGGGCTTTATCTGCAGTAGGCACCCACCTGCCTCCGCTTCAGGGCAAGTCATGGTAAGAGCTGAGTTTACAGCTATCGAATGGGGAGGACAGTAGGAATCAGCTGTCCCTCCCTCGGAGAGGAAGGTAGCTTTGCATTCACCTGCAAAGACTCTTTTGTTATATAGGTGAAGTTTCTCTCAATTGAAAAAAGCTGCAACATGCCTAATCAATATATTGCATAACCAAATAACTGCAGAGTAGCTCTACCAGGGCTTCTGAAGCTGGTAATCAAGTGAGAGCACTTCACTTGCAACATACCCCTGAAGACCTTAAAATCGAGACCATCCAGATGGACAGTGACACCCTAGGAGATTTTATCTGAGTATCCATGCAAGAGTTTACAGCCCTGGTAGAGGCTCAATTGCAAGTAAAAGCAGTATACCCCAAGAGATGAAATTGTTGAGAGTCCTAGGAGATCAAACTGTGAAGGATCATAGTGGATTAGACCCATTTTTATTGCATTATTTGGCTATGAATCCACTTTTGTCCTGTCCAAAAGGGTGGTAAGCAGTTTTGGTTCGTTCCAGGAGATAGGACATACATAATAACAAGTGCTGAAAAGTGGTTCCCTCCTCCTACTGACTTTGTGAGAACAGAGGGCCTGCAGTCCTGGAAAAAAGATCATAAGTGATAATTATCATAGAGGGTCCTAATGTCACACCATCAACACAATAATTATACACCAGAACACTGTGGGAATTCATGCAGGAAGTAAAATACACATTGCAAACCCATTCTGTCACGTAAAACCTGAGAGAGAGTAAAATTCCTGCCTAAGACAAGCAAACACAGACACAGGACAGAACGTTACACTTACCCTCCAGGCAACCATTAGACTAAAATTACAGAGATGGTGCAGAACTTGTACTTCTGAGACAGAACCACTGGGTAGAGGAAAATAGCACTGAACCTCTGCTCATCTGGTGGGTGCCATGAGCATTTCCCCAGCTGTCTTTTCACCCTGCCACTTGCAGCAGTGTTTTAGCTAGC
Source organism: Eurypyga helias (assembly GCF_000690775.1). Classification (NCBI taxonomy): domain Eukaryota; kingdom Metazoa; phylum Chordata; class Aves; order Eurypygiformes; family Eurypygidae; genus Eurypyga; species Eurypyga helias. The sequence continues at coordinate 15,516 of NW_010226158.1, forward strand.
AAGAAGAGGGATGGACCAGTAGACACAAATTCAGGTATCAACCACTGCCACCTGCTTTTACTGTCTCTTGTGGACATCATTCTAGTCCTGTTCTCACAAGAAACTTTGGTTGAGAGCTTATTTTCAAGCACTGTGTTACTCCTATGAAACATCATTCTTATTTCAGCAACAAGTGAAATATCGGACAAATAAAATATTTACTAATATAATTCTTGTGCCAGAAGACTTATGAGTTACGTGGATCTGGCCAAATTACATTTCCTATATAGGCAAGTAACTAAAAAGTAGTGGTAGCTGGATGAAACTCATTGACCTAGGTTCTGGGAAATTGCAATTTGACAACTGAAAAAAAGGTCTTCTGTGCTGAGGAAGCCTGTGCAGATCCCCACCAGAATGATTTATTCTCATGCTCTGGAATGTCCTATGGATTTAATTAAATTTAATTAAATTTAATTTAATTAATTAAATTTATCTCCAGGCTGGGAGGAATGATGGACCACTGTAAAAATAGAGAGCTCCTTTCTGTTTGGTCTCATTACGTTTTTGCTCCTTTTGTGAAGTGTGAGCAGGCATGCTTTTAATAGTTTTAAATCTGTGGGCAGAGCTTATCAATAAACACACACTCACGGGAAAGCCATTCACTCTCCTTTCATCTGGGGGCTGTTAGTTTCTCTTTTTATGGTAGTGTTTATATCTGTTCCTAGCTGCCAGTGCTCTTCCATGTCTTCCCTGATATTAGTCAACCTGTAGAAACTGCTCTATAAAATCCTGCAGAGCTCAGTATGGTTTGTAAGAAGCCTTAAGGCCCTAGATATTTCTCTACTTGGATGGACTTTGCAGAGCAGAGTACCATTCCTTCTGATAAAAGTAGGAGCTCACTTTTTGAACAGGTCTCCGGCTGGGCGAGGAGACTGATAATTGTAACTTACATGTATTTTCTGTTTTCGGGAGGTTTTGAGAGGAGGTGATTTGAAGGCTTTTAATGAAGTACTCTAACTGCTGACAAGGGCAGCTTAGCATACCAAGGCATTGAATCAAAACATCTCGTTTATGCCTTGAATGGAAGGAAACTATTCACACGTTGGTTATTTGGGAGTAGCTGGTCCTTTAGCTCAGCTGTGCTACAAGACCCTGCTTTTGGCTCCAAACTCTGAGCTACAGTTATCACAGTACAAGTATGCAGCTCTGTGACAGAGTGCAGCCAGGGGCATTATCAAACCAAATGCAAAACAGAGGTGGGAGTATAGCTTGAACACAGGCCTAGCTGGTTCTGATAGCATCCTGCAGGTAAGAGGGCCTGTTAAACCCCTTCAGCAGCAAAATCTTTATCTTCATTCCACAGAGTAGTTCTTTGTCTTCAACCACAGAAATAATTAGGGAGACCATAATTTCAGGGCTTGGTGGGGAGCATCTTACTCCCAGCACAGGGCAGAGGGGAAACAGTAAAGGGGAGGTGCTATTCTCACTTCATCACTTTTTCTGGGGCAGAACAGCTGCTTTTTCTGCTGTGGCTATCGTTCATTTCAGAGCTGACAAGCTGGTTTGTCTAGGTGGGGTTGCTGGGTGCCCCCGCTGTCTTGCTGGCAGCAGTTCAAGTGAAGTAACATTACATTACTGGGATGGAGGGCTGGGAGAGGCAGCCTCCTCCGTGACATTGCGCCCGCATCTCCCTGTTGCCATGTATCCTGCACGGATAGAGTGACAGCCGCAGCATTCCCTCTGCAGTCCTGCCATGCCCCAGAGCCCTGCCCTGCAGTTGTCGGAACTCAGTCCGTGGGATTTTGCAGGACAATGGAATGAATCCAGGTCTCTGGAATGTGCTAGGAAATCTCTGTAGAAGATGAACCTCTCGATTTTTTTGTTGATGGCTTTCTCCAGTGTAGTTGGAGCTGCTTACTGGGAATGCCATGGGCTTGCTGGAGTTTACGGTCAAGCCGGCACGGACTGTGCCATGAGCTGTGCTTTAAACCTTGTTGCAGCTTCCTCAGGGAACAGAGTGCATGCATGAAAGAGTTTATTTGCAGACACTCTCAGATTCTTATCTTTGTCAACTGACTCTTGCAGGATCATTTTCCTCCGGCAGTGCTTCCTGGGAAGGACACGACCCCTCCACCAAAGAGCCCTGGAGGATTTGGTAGTGGACAGGCCCCACTGTCCTCTCTCTCCATCCCTGGAAGTGTTCAAGGCCAGGCTGGATGAGGCTTTGAGCAACCTGGTCTAGTGGAAGGTGTCCCTGCCCATGGCAGGGGGGTTGGAACTAGATGATCTTTAAGGTCCCTTCTAACCCAAACCATCCTGTAATTCCATGATTGCTCTGAACTGCCACAGCCAAGCCCCTCACACAGAGCAGCTCTGCTACACTCGTGAGTTCCTAGCTGTCCTTGTTCAGCATCTTTACACTTAACCCTGGCACACACAAGGAAATTCACAATGGAACCCAAGGTATGGCGCTAGAGCAGATGCTCTTTGCCATGTAGCCTCCAGACAGCAGTTTTGGACAACAAATCTGCCATGGGTTGTTTCTTTTTAACAAGAGACTTTGGAGGATTACAGGATTGCTAGGCTTCAGTCCTCTGCAATGTAGCCTTAGGTCACCACTTCCATTTGTAACTCAAGCTGAGGAAAAAAACTCTGAGGAAAACAAAGAGAAATAGTGAACCAGTTCAGGCCACTGTTGATACTGAGTAACTATTTTTGTGCTTGTACATATCATTTGCACAACATTTTTAGCACAGGGATCGGCAGGTTCTGTCTCGTCAAGGCAATTGGTGCAGTTAGCAGAACACAAAGATCTGTTTGTGGGTGCAGAGATCTTCAGCACAGCTGATTTTGGAAAGGGGGAAAACAGTTCTTTTATGTGTAAATAATTCATGTTTGCATCCAGAAGTGAGATGGAAAAGATGGCCCTTTCGCTGCCATTGTGACTTTATCTGTGAGGGCTTTTAAGACAATCTGATTTAGGCCATTTTTCAGTCATGGGATCTTTAAGAAAACCCAACCGAGAATGCAACAGCTTATGTGCATGATGACACTGCCCAGCTGCAGTGACATTTTAATTATGTGGTTGACCTACATTTATTCACCAGTCTCCAGTCTTCTAGGATATCCTGGGAAACCCAAAGAACTCAAGGCAAGGTGCATTAATTTGATAACTCATCAAAATAACAGTGGATTGGGATGGGTATGAAAAAGAAGCAGACATGAAAGTGAAGCACTGAGGTTTCCAAAGAAGAAGTAAATTTTTCAGAATTGCTGCCTTTTTGCCCATAACACTGAAGTGAAAATCTTCTCTTAGTAAACTGAAGTCAGGTGAACTTACCTATCTGAAAAAGTGCTCTTGAGAGACCAAGTTGAATGCCAAGCATGTGCATAGCGTTCCTGTTATCAAGTGCTTTCCTGAACCAGGACCTACAATTTTAAAAATTCTGACTATTCTAAATATTCCCTCTTTCAAATATAAGAAGTGAATCAGAAGGGGCTGCTGGGCTCTGCAGCAGCACTGCTCAGGTGGCTGTGAGAGCTCTGAGGGAAGGTAAGGAATCCCAGTAATTGTGACACCTGTAGGAGAGGGAGAACAAGCTCTGGGGGAAAAAAATCAGGCATTTTGAAGAAGAGGTTCAATTTTAAAAATAGGAGGAATTCTGGAGCCGTTCATTAGCATTGGCTAGCCATGCATGCATGAGAAGTAACAGGCCCATGACAGAGTGCCTGAGGGCGCAGGGACAGACAGATCTGCAGATACAGGGACCATGGCTGCAGGAAGAGGAGTCTGATACAGGAGCCAGCTGAAGCTGTCCACGACAGCAGCAATGCACAATCTTATTTACAATGAGACATTAGCACATGAGGAAGCACTATGAAAACTGCTGACCTACATGTATGAATTCTTTGCTGGGTCAATCACAGTGCCAAGAATGACAATGATATTAAATTATTATTGTTGTTGCTTGTCTTGCAATTACTCACTCCTCCTCCTCCTCCTTATTAATAATACAGATCAGGTTATGTGCCCACAGTGTGCTTCACGTTGTTGGAAAAGGCCTGAGCAAAAGATGTCCCAGCCTTGCCGACATGTCAAAGCATGAGTCTCCTGTCAGTGGACTCAAAGCTATTCACTTCCACAACACTGCACAAACAGGGCTGCTCGTTTCTCATCATAGCAAAGAAATGGTGACTAGCATACACCAAACTCTGAGTAAAGAAAAGACACAGGTTATGACCGTCATATATTAACAACTAATATTAATTATTATTGCTCACTCATTAATTGAGTGAGCAAAGCATACAGGTTTTCACCTGTGGACAGATGTTTACCACAAATCAGATTTCTGTTAGGAGAAACTATTTGTTGAGGTGAAAATAGATAATTCATGCCAGTCAGTACATGGCAAGAAGGAACCTCTTCTCCTGGTGAGGATGTTACCTGAGAATGAGCAATATTTAACCTGCATCTTTCTAAAAAATATGTGTATTGCAACCATTGCTACTCTTGTCAGTTTTTACTGATCTATATTAAAATCCCAGGGAAGAAACCACAACAGTAGCATTTTAGTTTTCTCCAACAGAAAATGGAAAAATAAATAAATTAATCAAAACCAAGCCACTTTTAACAGGAAAGATAATGCCTAAGAGGTTGATGCAAGGAAAAATTATATGCTCAAAGATAAGAGCAGAATACTTAAATTCACTACATTCATATCCAAACATAACTGTAGTATAAAATCTTAAAAGGCAGAAAGCCCAAATCTAAGAATTGCAGAGAAAGGGATAGAATTTGTAAACAAGGAAGCTAGTATGGTCAGCAAATGACATTATTGTTTCTTTTTTTTTTTTAACACCACTTCCAATATTCTCATTTGCTGTTTTGCTTGATTTTAAAGTATACAGATTATGGTAATTTTATATGTCAGTTTCCCAATTAAAACTAAGTTTCTCTTCAGTTTATACAATACATGAAAGCACAATTGACTTGAATTCAATGACACTGTCGTACCTTAAATTGATTATAGTGTCTCAAATGCGGTTTTGGAGACCATTACCTACTGAATGTGAATTCAAAAAAAGTAGCCTGGTTTTACTTTTTTGTGGACTTACCCAAACCAATCCAGCTGGGTTGCTAGATTAAAGAAAAATTGGGGGTGGGAGGGTGGGGGGGGGGTGGAGAAGGTGGGGTGTTTGTTTGGTTTTGTTTTAAATTGCATTTGAAACAGCAAATGGAGTTTTCAGTCTTGTGATACAATTTTCCAGCCTATATAACTCCTACTGCCTACTTTCAAAAAATTCCCTTGTTCTGAAGTCAGTTCAGTGGCTATTAGAAGTAGTCACTGATGTAAATTCCATCTTGTTTATGAAAACATTTTGAACAAAGCATTGATTGTCCGGAGTTTATTAAAAAAAAAAGCCTATAAAATGTTGGCATCGCTACTATTTTGGGCATGAGAATGACATGCATATAAATCATAGTTTATTGGCACAATCTTTTACACACAGAAAGAAGGCTTTGCTGAAAATGGAAATCATCAATGTACTGTATTTCTCCTCTTTTATAGATTTGTTTTTACTATATTCTGAATTGAGAAAAAGCTGAAGCAAATTTTAGTCTACAGTAGGAATCAGGGTCACAAGAAACCTACTTTATGGCATACGTTAACTATGGCAGAAGGTAGAATTAATATACAAGTAGGCAGCGTTTGGGGAAACAGGATGGATGAAAAGGCCTCGGTGTGAAGCTTTGGGAAAGGAGGTCATTTGTGTAGCTGATGTCCCAACATGCAAACTCAGCCACATCTGTGTTAGCCCTGGGGACAGTCGTCTGTTGCTCCATTTTGTAGGAAAAAGTCCTACTATCACCATCTAGGAAATGTAGCAGTTTTCTAAAGACTTCCACAGTTGGAGTCTTTCTCTTCCTGCCCATCGTGAGGTAGGTGAAAGAGGGAACAGATTTGCTTATTAACAGAAGGATTTTTTTATTACCGGGGGACAGGTACCAGCAGGGACAGGGAGAGCAATCGCCTGCCAATACTTGGCCAAGCACGCGAAGCCACGCTTGTGCCCCATACACCTCTGCTTTGCTTGACCAACAGCTGGTGAAAAATAAGAAACGTGTGGTTGAGGCCCAGATGAGATGTCATCCAGGCCAGGTCTACCTCTCTACATTCCCACTGAACAAGACCTGGCAGCGTCATTTGTTGTTTAAAATGACATCCCAATGGGAAATAAGCTTTCAGGTCTTACTGTGGGAAGTGATCTAATTCTCCTGGATTTTTGAGTAGCCTGTTCTTAGCAACACTGAGATTTTTGGAGGTATTGGTCACCTAATCATTCTAAGTATGACTTGTTTAAAACACCTGATTTTAAAATATTTACCTCTGTTAGAACCTGTAGGATAGCTCCACCCTGGACTCAGAGTCACCTTCTCTGGATGATGATAAATCCACTGCAAAAACTATACAGGACCGTTCAAGTCCTGAGAACAGAGCATCCCATACTTGCATTGCTCCAGTTCTAGACAACTAAAATGTCACTGAAGTTAAACCAGAGTAAAATAAGAGAAACAGCAGTGAACTAGCCCAAGAATTCCCCCAGATAATGATTTCATTTTTCTTTTGCAGTAGCAAAATATTGAGAGCCGCAGGGATCAATGCTGTAATTAACCTTAAAGTGTGGCACTGAAGAGCAAACACTCCAGCAATCCAAGCAATATTCTGTTAAGTCATTCTACAGGGCAGCAGGGCTTGTGGGTGGGATTCTCCCAAGTGAAAAATACGGCAATGCCACAAGCCTAAATCCTTCCTATTTCTTGTAATTTTAGTAATAGACATAAAATTCACTGTTGGCATCTGAATCTTCAGAAGCGCTAAGCAGACAGTCCTGCAACTCTTCTCCTCATATGATACTTATTAAAATACATGTAGTGAAGAGCTTCATGATTCGATTCCAGAATTTTCAAGCATAAATGACTGAATTCAGGTTCATAATTCCACATCTCAATTTTTTAACAAGGTTATGCTCATTTTCCAGTTTTTCTGACCTTCTGAAAATTGTAAATGCTAGAGCTTTGGGAAAAATAGCAAGCCAATTTATGCCAGTCTTTAATCTGAATTAGGGTTTGCATTAAGACCATTTCTAGAATTGTTCATCATAGGTGTCAGGACGAGTCCTGTGGAGGCTAAAGGAGGTATAGTCTGGCAGCTCTGATGTGTTCTGAGTTGATCCTACATCTCTGGAGTGAAAATACCACAGCAGAGCTGATTAAGATGATGTATATATGGCTAATGAGGATGCCTTCTATTCTATCAAGTTTGGAAATTTGGCCCACAGACTGACATGGGATATTCCCACTGGAAGCACACCATTACCATTCATCTTAACAAAGTGGTCCACCACTGATCACGTGGCATAACTCTTTTAAAACCCTGCCTGTACGAAGTAATTTCAGCTTCAAAAAAGTCAGGTAAAAAAATAATGTAGGGCATCAGGAAACTAGAAGAAAGGCTAGAAAAATCACTGTCATTTTAACAAGAGCTTGGCAATTTGCGTAAATTAGCGTGACTGCATACAGGCATAAGTCGTGCCAGCTTGTCTGCACACACAGCATGTAATATCCTCATCCAGAAATGTTTTGTTCCAGCCCAAGGATTCTTCATTTAAAGTAGACAATGAATGAGCTACACAGTTCTGCTTGTGGTTGTCTTTTCTAGTGTTCAAGCATATTTTTAAGCCAGGGGATCTGTTTAGGAGAGCCAAAAATATGTACTAATGGCAGTTGCAGAACTGGATGTGTGAGAGCTAGACAGCCTGGTGGCTTCATAAAAAGAAATGGAGCATGGAGACAGGAAAGAGACATCGTTATTGGGACTAGTGCATGTAGAATAGCCTGCGCATCAGGGAATGTGTAATTCAGCCACACTGTCCTCTACTGGCTAAGCCCAGATCGCTGAACACGATGTATTCATGCTGTTCTCATTCTTCAGTGCCCAATTTAAAGCATTTCAACAGAATCATACTTTCAAATAGTCCGTCTCCTTCACCTCATGTCTCTCTGCCCTCAATACTTTTAAAAGCTAAGGAAGCAGAGCCTTTGTGACTATCAAAGCTTCATGATGATTACTCTCCGGCTCCTGTCTTAAGACCTCTGCCACAGCCAAGGAAGGGTTTTGAGATGGGGAATTTAAATTAATTTAATTTTTTGCCAGTTAATGAACTTATAATTACTGAATCTGATATTTAAAAAGGAATAAAACCACTTTGAGAAAAATACCTCAGATCTCCTCCATACAGTTCTGTTCCCTCTTTCTGGACTCCCATCTCCTCACTGTGGGCTGTACCCAGTCCCTTTGGGAAGGCGAGCGGTGTTGCAGGAGGTGGGGGTCAGCAGATGATGGCTGCTTTTCTTTTCCACCCCTTGTCTGATACTCGATTGTCCCACGGTGGGTTCCTCCACCAGCCGCCAACCCGTCAGAGTTGAGCCTCCTCCCCTCTGCCCCTGCTGAGGCGACTTTTCTTCCTCCGACCCCTCCTGAGATCCTATTTTGCTCCAGCATTTCTCCTGCTCTGGGGTGGTCTTCCCTTTCTCCTCCGCCTCTAGTGATGTTGTTTGTTTTTCTCAGTGTTTACCCCCCTTTCTTAAACACGTTTTCACAGAGGTGACAGGAACTCCTCCAACTGGTTCAGTATTGCAGGCGGAGCTGGCTGCAACTGGCTGCATCCAACACAGGGTGGTCTGTGACCTCCTCCATAGACACTACCCCATAGCCCCCCTGCTGCCAAACCCTGCTGCTCAGTATACACCCCCAAACCCCTCTTGGTAATTAAAAAAACCCATCTGACCAACTTCTACATTTTCTCCAATCTGGGTTTTTTTCCTTCCCAAGAGCCTTGACATTTCTGTATACAAATATTTCTGGTATCTTTGGAAGGATCAGCCTGATGAGATCAAAGATAAGGAATCTAAATGACAGAAGGCCTTTCTACAGCTGGCCCATGCATGTCCCCTGGAAGTGCTGCTCCAGAGGCCTTCAGCATGCAAGCCGACTGCTCTGTGCTCTGCGTGGCTCCCACACACACCAACAACCTCTGTGCTGCTTTCAGGTTCTGGACGACAGCTGAGACCGGCCGAGCCTCCAGGAGATGCTGATGCTGATGCGGATGCAGAGGACGAAGATTCTGTGAGTTTTTTTACAGTCGGGGGTTTTTGGGAGGAAGGTTTGGCAGTCAACTTGTTAAAATGGGATCTTGAATATTTTGTGTATAGCTGGGTCTTGCTGATGACTTTTTTCCCCATCAAAAATGTATTTCTGCTTGGAATACTCCTGCCAGCTCAAAAGCCAGAATGACACTTCATTATAAAATGATCTGCTCTTTGCTATGATTCACCAGCGTAAGTTTAGTACCAAGACTTAGCAAACTATTACATAGTCAGTGCCTACAGTAACTTTTCTTTAGCGCTTTAGTCAGTTTAGGTTCCCTGTCATTTGACTCTGTAAGGAAGCATGCCAAGGGCTTGTCAGCAGAAATTCCTGCTATGGTTTGCTTGGTTATAGAGGGCAATAAAGTTTAAAGCTACAGGATGGAAATGTTACGTGTGCAAATAAAGCAGGGGAGGGAATTTTTATTGCCTTTTTCAATTATTACTGATTGATCTGTTGGTATCTTCAGTGTGTTCAGCCCATAGATGCATACAATTCATAAAGAAAACCAAAACCAGCATACCATTGTTTTCGTCACTCAGGATTGGTTATAGAGGGCAATAAAGTTTAAAGCTACAGGATGGAAATGTTACGTGTGCAAATAAAGCAGGGGAGGGAATTTTTATTGCCTTTTTCAATTATTACTGATTGATCTGTTGGTATCTTCAGTGTGTTCAGCCCATAGATGCATACAATTCATAAAGAAAACCAAAACCAGCATACCATTGTTTTCGTCACTCAGGAGTCTGTCCCTTGTGTTCTTGAGTACGTCCTTGTATGAGAATTGTAGTTTTTCTTGACCTAAGCAAAGTGTTATTGGTTATTCTACATTCACCATTACTAATGAAAGATTTGTACACACAAGGACACTATGCCTAAGTAGAAAAACTGTCTTAAAATAATGGGTCACTGTTTAATGGTGGATGTTCCTTTCCCACCCCTCATTTCTTTTCCACAGGTTAATGAAGTGGCAGTAGAAGACATCCGTCCAAGGCCACAGGGATCCTCTCCAGTTTATGAATGTTCCATAGAAGAAGAATATTTAAAGGCAAGACACTGAGTTTTCATGCAGAAACAACTTTTCCAAGTTCATTCAAGAGGCTTTAACTTCTACAAGTAGCTGAGACTCATATGCCATGTAACAGGATGTTGTTGCAGCCATATTGTGTTCACGTCCCCACCAAAGTCAGGGCCATGTTCATTGATGGTTTTGTATTGTACTGGACTTGTTGTGGTCCATGTTCTTGTTCCCTGGCAAAAAATGCATTTGACTTCAGTCCTTGAAGGACCTGGGGCAGAGAGGGTCAAGAAATCACAATGCTTTTCCTGTTAGAATATTTGACTGGTTTGAATCTAACTAATAGGTATTTTGAAATTACCTGAATTTCTTGCTTATTCAAAAATAAAGACTTAGCACAGTCATATTAGAACAAGTAGACAATAGGTTGAAATTCATGCTGAAGTTGAATAAATGGAAAAAAAATACATATTCAAAAAGATGAAAGCATGAGAAATGTGCCACATGAGTAACACACAGAAAAGCTACCAATATCTTGATGCATTTGGTCTCTGGTGTTCATTTAATGTAAATTTTGATACAATGCAGGGAGGCCCTGGCATCTAATTTACTACTGGAAATAATACAGTTAAATCATTCACATAGTACATCGCACTTGTAGATCCCAGTTTTGCTCTGTTGCCAGTCAGCCCCAGCGCTTAGTCTAAACCAGGCATTTTAGCTGATGTAGGACTTCTGTTGTACTTTACAACAGCATGCCTTCTGAATAGTAAATAATTGCAAATTATTTTTCAGCTTCAAGAAGAAAACAAAAAATCTTCTACAGACAAATCCAAACAGAATCATCCACAGGTCAGTCTAAAAGCACTCAGTAGTTTCAGGTGTGTGGTTTGCAAAATAGTCCATTACAACACACAGACATGGATGGGTGGACAGAGGGAAGGCCAAGATGCAGAGTCACTTTAGACTTGTTTTGACCGGGAACTTCACAAATTGCCTAGTTGTGGCACAGGCATGAACACTTGTCCTATTTGGGGTTCTTCCATAATTCCATTTAGCAGTCTTTAGCCTTCTCCAGTTCGACTACGGTACAGCATTAGCTCCTAGTCTGACTTTTGTGGCCCATTGATTCTAATTCAGGTGCTTAACATCTTCACAGAAAATACAGACTTTCAGCCCTAAAAGTTTCCGTATGTTTCGTATTTTAAAATTACAAACTATTTTCCCTATGGCCCTGACCCAGCATAACTCTCACACATGGCTTAATTTTAATTTAGAATAGAAACCCACACTGAACAAGTACACTCTCTATTTTGGGTAATCTTTCTTGAGCTACTGAAAATATACCTGAGGATACACACAAAATATACACAATTTTTTACTGGAGGATAAGGCAGAACACTTTGGTACACATAAATACAAATTATAAATTCACACTTTTTTCTGTATCTAGGAAACAATGGAAGTGACCCTGAAAACAGAAGTGGAAGCTGGTGCTAGTGGTTTTAGTGTGACTGGTGGAGGAAATGAAGGAATATTTGTTACAAAAGTACTTAAGGAATCTCCTGCTTCAAAAATATTTAGTCTGAGAGAAGGTACAGTCTGATTTTCTGGTTTTGTTCTTGTTTGGGTTTTGATTTTTTTTTTTTAATATAACTTAAAATAATCAAATATGTAGCAGTGTGTGCATGTAGATACATACCTGATGTGTCATCTCTTTAGGTAGTAGAAATAATAGATCCCAAACCAGCCAATATTATGTGTGAACTTAACCTTTCCCTATTAATAATTTCCAAGATCAGTTTCTTAAACAATAATTAAATGTGTTTGCGTTTTGTTTGTTTGTTTTGTTTTCGTTGTTTTTTTTAATATAATTAAAAAATTATCTAATTTTCACTGGAACATTGAAAAAGATACATGGAAAGTAGCATATACACAGCTAAAATTAAAAAAACACCCCAGCTCATATCATTCATGAAGAAGCTGCCTTTGATTCTTTCACAAAATAGTATGCCACAAAACTACAATAAATAATTATTTAAACAAGAACAAAAGTGCAGAGATGGAATACTGAAATATGCAAGAAAAACCTTTGTTACTGTCAGGGTCATCAGACACTGGAACAGGTTTTCCAGGGAGATTGTGGAGTCAGCATCCTTGGAAATATTTGAAACCTGACTGCACATAGACCTGGACACTGGCTGTAGCTGACCCTTCCCTGAGAAGGGCAGTTGGACTAGATGATCTCCAATGGTCCTTTCCAGCCTTCACTCTTCTGGGATTCTATTATGTGAACATCATTTTATATTTTAAAAAAGTAGGATGTAATTCTTTTTTTTTTTTTTGTCATTAATTCAACAGAATTTGGAAAACCGCAAGAAAACAGAAACTAATTAGAATGATGTCTGATTCTGCTTACAGGTGATCAGCTTCTAAGTGCTACAATATTTTTCGATAATATCAAATATGAAGATGCACTCAAGATCCTCCAATATTCAGAGCCATACAGAATCCAATTCAGCTTGAAAAGAAAAATTGCTGTGAAAGAAGAGCTAGAACACATTGACTCTGCAGCACAGTACAAAAAGGAAAGATTAAGCCAGGTAGTTATTTGATTAGTTTACAAAGTTTTGGATGATAGTAATGTGCTGGGAGAAGCACAAAAGAAAATAAACAGTTGTGTCTACTCAAGACATAGACATGTGTTTAAACATATTGGCATTAATATTCATGAGAAGAAAAAAAATCCCAAATAATATTTAAAGTTTTATAAATATCCTGGACAAGACTATGGATTTGGGATAAAGCCACCTTCTTGCTTTAGGGTAGAAAAACGTCCTTCTGTAGTGAGTCAGTACTTTTTTTGTTGTTAAGTGTCCACAGATAGAACAGGCTCAGATAAGCTCTGTAATATTTATATTCAGTATTTTCCAAAAAGTAAAATATCAGTAAATAGTTTTCTGAAAAGCTCATCAATGACATTTTCTCTTTAAAATATGTATTTAATAACAGATATCTCCACAGGCATGATCTGCTCATAGGTTTCCAACACATTCAAAATTATTTTTCTCTTCATATACCACTATATAAATATTATATATACATTTGTACAGACATATGTAGAGAAAAATATATATAGAAGCATCTATTTATGACAGTGTTTTGCAAAGAACATAAACATTCAGAAATCCACACATTATGGTCATATATTCCAATGGCTGTATGTAATTTCTGCCTGAATTATATACACCATTTTCAGGATTTTTTTATATAACAACTGGATAATGTGAATAAAAAGCACAATTTTCTACTTATTGTATAGAACATATTTCATTTTGTGTTGCATCTATATTTCATGTATTTTTAATCTTCTGACTAATATTTGTTCCTTCAGGAAAAAGAACTCAGTGAGAGCATTCCTGAAGAAACACTACATGTTTCAGGAAAAGCTATTTCAGAAGAAGACAGGGAGACATTAATTGTAAGCCAAAGGGTAGGAAGAAGCAAGAGATCTAAAAAAGACAGATTGTCTTGGCCAAAATTCCAGTCAATTAAAAATAAAAAGATACTGGGGCACAGAAGATCTCATAGTACATCAGATGCATATGAGCCTGCTATACAGGATATTTCCCCTACAAGCACAGACACTGAGTCTCAGTTTCAACAAGAAGTCCATATCAAAGAAAAAAAAGGAAGCCAAAAGAAACTCAAGTTCCCTAGCATTGGATTCAAAATGCACAGATCCAAAGCAGAAACACAAGACAAGCAAAAAAGAGAAATAAAAACAACACTTTTATCTGAAAGAGAAAAAATACATGGAGATATCAGCCTGGAAAATCCCGAAATACTAAGTGTTGAATATACTACATCTCCTGATTATGAAATGAAACCAGGAGAGGTACATGAAACTTTAACAGAAGACTTAAAAGATATGAAAAATGGCATTCCATCTCAAGCAAAAAAATTCCCTGAAGCTGAAATAAACATTAAAAAAGAAAAAGACAAGGAATCAGTGTCAAAATTTACTGTACCTGAAGTACCAGCTATAAAAACACAGATATCAAAACACAGTGTAGAAAACCATGATGTGAAAGAAAGCCCAACTAAACAAACATCACAAACCTCATCAAAAGCCCAAAAAAAGAAACAGAAAGGAACAGCAGATAAGATAGAAGGAGAAAGTGGAATTAGCATAGAAATGATGGGTCAAAAAACACAAGGATCTATACAGGTAAAAGGTCTAGAAATAGGCACTGCAAAAGCAGAACTACACACAACATCGCACATACTGGAAACAGGAGAAAAAGAAGGAGAAGAAAACACAAGAATACTAACAATTCAGAAAACAAAATTTGGGATTTCAATGCTGAAAAGAAAAGAGCCAGTGACGGAAAACACCAAAGCAGGAAGTGATGTTCCACATTCAGTACCAGAAATATCCTCTGATACAGCTTCAGAGGATGGCTACACTTTGGATGTGAAATCTCACATGCCTCATGGAGATTCAGATGTCTCTACCTGGAAAATACCAATGTCACCATTCAAAATGGCCAAAACATATAAATTTGACATTAAAATGCATAGAGAAGAAAGCAGGGCTGAGTTGGTAGATGTTGTAAAAAAGGAACAAACAGAAGAGGTCATGTCCACAAGTGATAAAACCTTACACAGGGACACTGAAGTGAAGACAGGAGAAAAGGATACAGAGGGAAAAGAAAGCAAGTTCAAACTGCCAAAGTTAAAATTACCCACATTTACCTGGACAACTACAAAGGATGAGACAGGGCAAAAAGTAAGTAAGGAAAGTGAAAAGGATGAAAAGAAGGATACCTTAGAAGGAGGAAAATCAGAGCTCAGTGAATCAGAAGAAGAAATGAGGACCGACAAGGCTCCCAAACTGGACGCAGAC
>NW_010226159.1:0-71622 GCF_000690775.1 Eurypyga helias
TTCTATGATTCTATGATTCTGGATCTGGATAACCCTGTAACATGATTGGTCTCTAGTACCTCACACCCACAGCTTTCAACTTACTTTGCAACGCACGGAAGTACATGAAAAATGCTAATCCAAATCACCCTTCAGGGCCATGGCAGAATCAGAAATGTAACATTAGAAACAAGAATGCCCTACTCACTGAACACTTTGATTTTCTTATATTAAAGAGAATATACTTCTACACTTCATTTGTTGGGGAAAAAAAGGCTGAAAATGTGACAGGAACGTTCCATAAACTGTACTCAGAAATCAAGGGGAAATAAAGGGAAGCCAACATTTATTACTTCATTAAGAATGTTTGATTTTTTTTCAAATGGGCACCAAGACTTGGGAATATCTACAGTTAACAATACTGCTGTCAGATGGAGTCAGACTTTCCCGTTGATCTGTCTTTGTAGCTAAGTGATAAGAATCAGAAAAGTATATTGTATTAGTTCGTTAGCGAAGACAGTGACAATTTCAGGTTTTTGAGATGGAATTCTCTACCATGCAAGTTAGCTTACCCCAGGTAACAACAACCAAACATATTTGAACAAAGGTGAAACACTTTACAGTGTTTATACATAAGTTGTATAGCTAATGATTATTAAGATTTTTTTTTCCCCATGTTAGCATGGATCTCTGCAGTTCACACTTCCAGATTTTTCTAACACCCACAATGTCCATCTAGGAAGATATATTCCTTCCCAAATGAGCTGAGATTGCAATTGAACGATCTGTCTTCAAGACATGATGCTTTACAGCAGACATAGCAAAATAGTCCATGCCACTTACAGAAGCAAAATGCTTCTTTTAGATTCAGCATGGCTAAGACCTGCTCCCTGTTGTTCCAACAAAGAGAAGGGTCTGGAAAGAGACTATGGACACAGACAAAAGAAGGAGCAGCAGCAGCCAGGTGTCAGGGTGAATTCTGGGGAGTGATCCAGCTGCCCAGATCATTGTTTACAGCTCGAACTACATTAGGAAGCACTGATAGAATACTAGGCAGTACATTACCCCCTTTAGCTTCAGCTAGCCCCTCATACAACAACCATGTCTCACAACATCTCTTCCTCTATATGCTTTCCTAATTCCTCTTCCATTCAATACGCACATTTTGCCATTGTCAGATTCTGCTATTCTATTTGCTCTTTTTTCATTATCTTCCACATGTAAATAAATTTGACCCTAAATCTTCCATACTGACCTTTTTCCAGCAGTGATTCACATCCCCAACTACCTGTATTTGCCACACGTGCAAAGTGTCTTGTTGTATCAACGCTTTCTGTTCCTTTGGGATTTTAAATACACCAGTACAGTCACCTTTTGTTTTCTTTTTTCATGGATTTAGTTTTCCTGATTTCCCTTTCTGTAATTAGGTTCCTCACATTCCCAAACCATTCCAGACCACTCTTTTTAGGCCCTTCTTCAGCTCTGTAATGTCTTTTAAGAATGGACTATAAAACAGTTAATTTAAAAATGTGTCGTACCCCTAGGCCCTCTCATTCCACCCACTCCCACTTTGAAGACTGTGGCTTTTCCCTTCTTAAAATTTGCATTCTATAGAAAGTATTATGATTTAATGTTTTTTGGTGCCATGATTGCTTCTTTTACATGGCAGAAGAACCAAATATACACAACATGTACTTTTGATTTATCTTCACTGCTAATCTCTTTGCCTTATTACTTTAATTCCTCTTTCCTCAACTGTAGAATTAATGAAACATTAAACTGCCCACACTATATCCAGCCCAGTGTGTCTGAGTGCAACAGCAAACCAACCTGTAAGGAAGCTTGCAAACTGTTCCATTATTACATGGACTTTAAAAAGCAGCTTCTGTTAAGATTAGTTTGACAAATGTGCTTCATGGGGTGTCGCTGAGAAGGCAATGGCACATGGTCTAAGTCTGGCCATGGAGCAATTTAGGCTAAAGTCCGTGCAGTGCTAGTGCAGGCAGAAATAGGACGAGGCAAATTTGTGCTTCCTCTCTCCCAAAGACCTCCTCTGCTCCAAGATCTGCTCTTATGCCCCTGATCCCTGCAATGTGTCACAGAAGCGTGGACTAACTGGCTCATGAGAACATCCTGCTGCAGTTCCTGCCCCATCCCTCAGCTACACTCTTCCACCCCATAAGGCACCACCCTTCAATCCCATAGGCAAACATAAGGCAAATGCTGCCTGGGCTTTGCTGTTTCCTGGGAGGTGATGCCTGCTTTGGTCTACCCTTTGCACTAACCTTCTTGGAATTACCCCCTTGCAGGGCAGACAGGCAGTAGTGCAGTTTTGTATCTCAAAACCTTCACCAATCCAGAAGTGGAAATTAAGGTAGCACACCATTGGCAAAATGCCCCTTCAAGGACACTACCCAGCTGCCTAGCTCTTCTGCTGTTTAAATACCCAACACAGGTAAAGATGCGTATTTCAAAAGGTCTGCTTATTTGAGTGCACCCCAAGACATGAGGCCGCCCTCTCCAGTTTGCAAATTCAGTCAGAATTCAAAGATGTGTAAAGACACATATAATGAATCTGCTCAAATACGTTATGGTGCCAGAGACACCTATCTGCTCATATCCAGGCCTCGCTCCTGAAAGAAAGGAGATCTCTCTTCATTGTAAACTCTAAAATCTCCGTAAGTATCCCGACACCACTAGCCACACTTGGTCTCTCATGAATGAATGTAAATCATGTGAATATCATTTACCACAAAACATACACCTGCAAAAAACAGTAAAACCTTCTTTTCTCCCTCCTGAAGCAATGACACGCATTTCAGTTGCTCCAGTTTAACACTGGCCTAATATTTAATGACTCAGCACTGTGCTAGTCTGTACTACTAGAGAGAGCCACACATAAACCATTCAACGCAAACATAAAATAGATTCCGTGGAAGAAACTAGAACTGGTATGCAACATTTCCAGAACTATTTAAGTGACATACTTAAGTGCATTCCCACTTTCAAAAGTGACTTAGATACAGAAGAGATTTTGAAAATTGTAATGACCTGACAATAATTAGGCATTTGTGTGAATTACACTTCTTATCTCCATTTAATTACTCACATGTATTTACTTCTGTAATTAATTAGATTTTGTTTTGAAACAGTAGTGCATTATTCCTAACAGTTTACTATAAATGATGTACTAACTACCTGCAGGGTAAGTAGGTTTACACAAGTCCCTTGGTGGGGCTGAGAAGCAATCCACCCTGTAACTGCCTGAGGAGTCACGGCAGGCAAAGGTGCTTCCAGGGGGGGTCTTCGACCCTGGAGGAAGGACAGCTGTGACTCAGGAATGGGAAACCCGTAAAAATACAGCAAGAAGAAATATTTTTTCTTTTTTGAGGTTTCTACAGGGGAGGGCTGGGGGTGCTGTTGCTTTCTAGAGAAGAAAAGCTATGCAGGAGCTAGAAAGAAAAAAATTTTGTTTTTTTTTCTCTGGGGGTGGTGAGGAAGTGTTCTCCTTCCAGGGAGAGGCAGGAAGGTTTCCTGCAAGGTCACGGGCAGCGATGGCAAACAGGTCTGAAGATTGCAGCACTCCAGGGACGGTGCTGAACCTCAGCGAGAAGGCTGCACCAGGGACACGGGTGTGCTCTCTCTGCGTCCAGGCTCGATTAAATGCGTGACTACCCGAAGCTGCTGTGCAGTTAGGGGAGAGCTCAGAGGACAGCATGGTATTCCATGCGTCCCTCCCTTGTCTCTGGATGGAGCGAACAAACCTCCTGCTCCTCCCCTGCCTTGAGCTTAATTCTCTTGTTCTTCCCGTGACTCTGTTTTTATTGCTGTAGGTGCTTTATTGCTGACAGGCTCAGAAAGTTTGAAGTGTTGAAATGGAAATGAAGATAAGGATTTAACAAACCAAAGTGATTTCAATATCAACCTGGTAGTTTCCCCAGCCTGACATTCTAATAAACGAGTGTTCCCTTAGTATTATAAAAGTCATCAAACCATGATAAGGGAGACAAAATCACTTCCAATCTCACCTGGGGACTTGCAGCTAACAGCACAATTACACAAAACACTATGCCAGATAATACTAAAGCAAATATTAGGAGGGGTTTTATTTATATGTATTCTGTCTATGCAGCAGTGTCAGAGTTGACAGCTCAAAAGACTGCATTTTCTCAAACTCTTACTTTTAATAATCTGCAAACATGATTGAAGGAAGCAGTAAGAAATCTAATAAAAATGAATGCAGAAAGGATTAAGGAGACAGCTTCATGACAATTTACAGTTCTACATAGCAGTCTCTTGCTATGAGTTGTGATAAGATAAATCTTGTTTACAGTGTCTTAATCCCATGTCCCATTAATGCTAATATGCAATGGATTCAAGTCTTCCTTAGAAGAACAGAGCTGCTTTTGCATTAAATGAACAGCCGTGGGTAGCAGCAGCCTGAATGAGAGCGGAAGGTCAAGGGTTATTCTAGATTGCACTTTCCAATGAGTCATTCACACCTCTCTCCTTCAGAAAATGTCTGAGACAAATTGTTTGGATGTAAATGATAAATAAAGCTTTATTTGAGCTTTTCTGGGTCAATGATTGACTTTTATTGTTCCCTGTAGACTGAAATTTATAAGTTGTCTTTCAAGTTTTTTCATGTAATAGAGACTTTATGCATTTTCTGTGACTACAGAGGACTCTTACATTTTGTGTCATGAACAGACAGTGTTTCTGTAATATCAGATACTCTCCTAGATCAAATTGAATATGAATGTAAAGCTTTGTATTTCTCTTTGTGAAACCAGTAAGAGTTCATGGGCTATTACCTTTTTATCTCTATAGAGGTGTTAGGTCCTATCACTACTTACCCATGTCCAATCACTTCAAAATATTAGCTAATTAGACATAATCCAACCCACTGCACCCAGAAGGTAATGGTTTGAGCCAATAGGACATCTGACTGGAACTCAGAAGGCAGATTATATTTCTAGATCTGATATTTAATTTTCTGGACACTGTAGACAGCTCACTTTGTGACTGTTTAATCTTCAGACTTTCTTACTGTGTTGACCGTAAGAGTTCAAATGCTCTGCTTCCATGCAGATACCTATCTTCTCTTGGTTTGCAGTATCAATATTCCACATAAGAGAAATAATGATAACAATAACTTGAGAAGTTACAAGAACCCTGTGCAGAGACTGATAACTTCAGTTGCTGATTATTGGTAACAACGATCATTCTTCTGTTGCAATATTTCAGTCATGCATTAGAGAATTTAAAAACACATTTCTCTGTGGGCTGCACCGTACATCAATAGTGAAAAGTTAGTTGTCCTTTAGGCAGCTTTACTTTCTTTCTCCCCAGCTTGTTCTTAGAAACGATAATCCAAGTTTGTGCTCTTTTTGCCATTTGAATGCCTGCATTCTGTATCAACTGCTAGCCAACCTGAAAGCTATGAACCTGTATTCTTTTTAATCACATCTGTCATTACAGGAGATGGTCACCTTAGCAGAAAGACTGCTGTAATGGGTTGCTAATGGGCTATTAAGGGGCTTTCAAGTATCAAGATGATCATCATAAGTAAGAACTGAGAGCCATTCTTTATTTCTGTGTAAGATTAATTTTTCCCCAGTAATTCCGTGGATTAATAATGCAAGGTTTGTGCACCTCAAGAACTGCTTCATGGTTTCTTACCATATGCTATGCAAATTCAATAATTATCTCGACTTCACAATTTAAAAATAAGGTACTACTAACTCTGTTTAGGGGTGGGGAAAATACCAAGTTGACCAAGCATTCTGAAGGAAACAACTAGGTGATATTCTTAAAAAGGGCCTTGATTTGATCAGAGTTTTCAGAATTACCTTAACACTCAGTTATAGTCCATAAACATTTTTAAATGGCATAAACACACAAAATATTTGTAACCTCAAGTCTTGTTTTATCATTGCTTTGTTCTCAGAATTTCTGGATACTAACATCCCTGAGAGCTTTGCAGACTACATAGAAACGTTCTACATTCTGCCCAAGTTTGTGCTCCTGGAGTTGATATCCTTTCAAAGGAAAGCAGAAAACATGGAAAGTGGCACTAGACATTGAGATGTGAAATACTGAACTCATATTTTTGGCTTATATAACAAAAGGAAACTAAGAAAGTGGGTTCTTTCCAGCCCTAGCTGGTTATACATCTTATAACTGTCAACAATTTGACTTATATGTCAGATTTTGCTTAGGTATAGTTCTGTTTCTTCTGAGTTGAATGGGTACCCTTCGCTGACAGGCAATAGAATAAAGAAGTTTACCTGCACTTGGACCTTTCAGCTTTATAGGTTACTGTTTCAAAGTTGTCTGTAGAAATATATATGTTATATATATACAAAGCCTTTCCCCAGCGCGCCCCCACACACACACCCACACACCCCCCGAAATACCCTTATTCTCAGACACTTCTTTCAAGTTGTAAACTACTTTCTGCCTTCTTTTGGATCTGCATCCTGATCAACGTGGTCAGTGTGCCCTGTGTTTAAAATGGCTTTACGAAGTGACTCTTGCGATTCTTGCCTATATTTTCTGACAATCCAGAGTCACCCCACGTTGCATCTCTTCGTCTCCTTCACTATTCTACACTGTCTTGGAGGAGAAGTGTCAGCAGGTGGAAACAGGAAAAAGGAGACAAGTGGCACCATTATAGCATTGCTTTCACTTGAGAGGGGCTACTTTTAGAAAAGAAAGCACTTGCAGCAACTCTTATTTGATTGGCATCATTGTCTACTGAAGCTGGCACACCATCTTGTGAGCAGGCACAATGCCATCATGACAGATGGGCATGTGGATAGGAAGCCAAAAGATAATGTATGAGTACCAAATGTGTGTATTGGAGGGCAAGTTTCCCAGTCAGGAACATCAGAATGGCAGTTTATAAGCTTCTGCACCTATGTTTAAGGCAGATAACGTACACATTGCATCTTTACAATAGATGTGTGGGTAACGCTCTGAAACAATAGAAAGGGACCTGTGAGTAAGGAATTCAGTGACTGCAGAAGTAATTATCGAATCTGCAACTTCATGTAAGTAAAAGAGCCATGTAAAACCCAAAGACGGTAGCTTTATAGTTGCAAGCTAGGATACTGTTTCTGGCTATGACATTGACCAAGATGGCATAACTGAAGACCAGGAACTGTGTGGAGGGGTCCTCTCCCAGGTATACATCCCAGGTAAAAATTTCTGAGCTGAAGTTTCCATGTGGAACACCATATTTAATAACAGCTAGACTTAATTCCATGAATTTGTGTTACATCTTTATAAGTCCATTTATACTTTTGGCTTCCACAATATCTTAAGTGCTACAAGTGGATTATTCAGCATAAAATGACTAAGCACTTCCTTTGATTTCTGTTAAATTTGCCACTTGATCAGTGTTATGGGGTGGCAACATAGTTGTTGTCAGGAATAACTGCTTCTTACTCCTCTTCTCTATATTGCCTGTGAATATATAGACCTCTACAATAGCCCCTACTGCACTAGGTTATGTTTGTATTTCATGGTTGTCATTTCAGGCCACCCAGATTTCCCAAAATGGAAACAAGCATAGGCAGTTTTTAAGATCTGGTCTGAAATCTTGTTTTGGCTAGAATTTGGTCTTTATTTACTTATGTCCTCCCAACACCATCACTGCAATAGCTAATCTGGTCAGCAGCAATATTGTGTGGAATACAATAGAAGAAATCAAATCTGTTGCAAGATAAATATTCATGACTGATACCAGTCAATTCAATCTTGGCAGTATTACACATCTTCTTTGAATGAGCTTGAATCACAAGGAGAACATCACATCAAATAATGCCATGTTGTACTTGAGCATGAAACCACAATCTTTGGTCCCTTATAGCACGTGTTTCATGAAGCTCTAAAGCATAGTAGTAGAATATAAAAAAAACGATGGACTAAGGAGACAGAAGGTATATCAAGAGCTGAGAATGTGCAGTTCTCAGCAGACAGACAGACACTGCTTCCTTCCCTGTCAGCCCATTGCATACCATCACAATTACATGAAAGTATCCATTCATATTCTCAATTCATTGCTAAATTTTCTCTTAACTGCGGCATGTATTCCCCTATAAGTAACCAAAGGATAAGCAAGGGTATGATTATAAACCATCTGTTTTTATTCCACCGTGTGGATTTTAGATAATTCTGTGACAGGTACTGCCTCCTTCCCTGTCAGCCCATTGCATACCATCACAATTACATGAAAGTATCCATTCATATTCTCAATTCATTGCTAAATTTTCTCTTAACTGCGGCATGTATTCCCCTATAAGTAACCAAAGGATAAGCAAGGGTATGATTATAAACCATCTGTTTTTATTCCACCGTGTGGATTTTAGATAATTCTGTGACAGGTACACCCATAGACACCTAAGGCAGGACTCAGCAGTGTTCCCCTTTATTCCCAAGAATAACAAGAAATGGATAACTGCTCTAAGCCTAAATGCTTAGTATTTTCTACCAGTAAAAATTCAACAACCTCACACAGTAGAAACATTTTTAATAGCACATAAATGATACTTGCTTACCTGTACAAAAAGGCTTCGTCAATGCAGCATCATGGCAGGATGTTGCAACACCATAGATCAAACTGAAAATCTAAACTTTAGGTTTTCAATCTTGCATAGTATTTTCTCCAGTAATGCCATTGGTTTTAAAGACTCACAGTATACTCATGTTATTAATTCTGTACTGCTGAATATATGCATGTGAAAACTGTTTGTTTTAATGCCTATGATATTTTTCAAACCCTCTTTATTAGGCCTTAAGACATTTTAAGAGACATTATTAGGCTTCACTTCCTAAGCTTTTTTCCCCTTGAGAATAAATCCAGCCTGCTCCATTTTCCTTTCTGTTATACATGTTTCCATACAAACACACTGAACACACATTTTATTCCCAGTCACAAAAACCTGAAAGAGAAAATCTATCATCTTTTCTGGTATATGTTGGAGCATTTTTCTATCTTCTTTAGCACTCACAGTAGAATAAGTGATAATCAATAGTGATATCTGCTTGAATCTAGATGCTTTGATGGAAATGCTTTTGAAACACATCACGGTGCCTGATTTGATGTAACTTGGTCAGCTCTTCTTACCTCTGCAGCAGCACTGTATCTAAATTATACCAATTGTTAGTTGAAATCTATTAAAGGTTATTATTATCATTTCAAAATACAGTTGTACCTAGCTGGTTTCTCTCTTGCTAAAATTGGCCAGCTGGATTAGCTCTTTCAGCTTCAGATCTGAATCAACCCACCCGCAAAGGCAGGTGTAGGTGTCAATAGCAGCCACTGGTATGTTTTGTTTCTGGGTTTTCTCTGTGGGGAGACTTACCCTCTGCTTACAGAACATTCCAAACAGCCATGCTAGTCAGAGAAGTAAACTGCAATTACTTTACATTAAATTATTCCAGAACATGCAAAGCTACTCTCCAAGGACCTAAACCCTATAGTCCTCGCACCAAAATTTAGCTTTTTCTAGTGAAAGGTGTCCCTGCCCATGGCAGGGCGGTTGGAACTAGATGATGTTTAAGGTCCCTTCCAACCCAAACCATTCTGTGATTCTAGGATTGTTTGACCAGGATGCCTCTAAGGCTGTGGCTTATCGTATATATTTCATTAGTTCTGGGTCTCTATGTTCGGAGGTAACTCTGATCACCATTTAAAGATACAAGATTTCACAAACTGACTAGGACTGTATTTCACTCTCTGGCCTAATGGTACTCAGAACTTTCTGGCCATTTTGTGTGCAAACACATTATTTTGCCACTAATTCTACACTTAGAGTTTCTGAAAAAAAGCAAGACACAAAAATTATTGCAGTAATGATTTTACATTATTTTTATATACAAATGTTCACATAATGCCCTTAGAAACATGCCAAATGTTAGCATATTTTAAAGCTGAGTGGATCTAGTATATGTATTCAAAATATGCTTTCTGTCTGCTTCTCTTCTGCAATCAGTTCACTTTTGCTGGAACATGGGAGTATTAATTAAAAATATTTTTACCAATATTTTTTCCCAGGAAAATGCATATGTGAAATATAAAAACTTATTTTTAGAGTTCTCATTTTGTGCCAAATTTATCACAAAGCATTCTTTTGCAATAATTCTACCTCTAATGCTTTTACGGAGGAGCTGCTTGTACCTAACTCAATTTTAATTTCATATGAATTTGGATCTAGGTAAAATACTGCTTACAGAGTGTATCTGCCAGAGAATAAATTGCTCAATACTAAAATTCCCACCCCCTAGAGAACAACTTCTGCAGGTACTTTATAAACAACTGCTGAGGTTACTCAACCTGTTAATTATCATTGAAAATTCAGCCTGGTATCCAAATTATGTATGTTACAAAGAATGCTTATGCCAGAGTTGTCAGCAGCAAGCTGCCTTGTACATCCCACCCCCACTGCCACTCTGAAATGCCCTTGAAACTGAGCAGATACTGTGTCAGTGAAGAATAAAATGAGGAATTCATGGGAACACTCATATACCGTAGGTACACACTCTGTAACGACACACTCCTGCTCTGTAAGCAGTTCTTCTACATCAGATGCTCACAGCCTAAGTTACACACCTAAAAATAACAGCTTATGTCAGGAGGTTGTAAAGCAGGAGGAACAAGTACTACTTGCACCCAAGTCCCTAAACCCAAATGGATAAATACTCTAGCTTTAATAATTGCAACAAGGACCATTTCAGAGCACAATTACAATTGATCTACTGATGAGATTGGGTTCAGAAAAGGCTACTGACAAAAATCCACACCTCAGGATAAAGTTAATGAGGCTGTCGAGGGAGCAGCTGGGCCAGATTTAGTGCCAAAAATGCACCAGTCATACTAGAGAGCTGAGGAAGGTGAAGAAAACGCAGTGCTAAGGAGCAGCGCAGCTCAGCGACAGATAGATTTAGACCCCTTAAGTCCAATAAACAGATGACAAAGATTGTTAAATCAATTCATAAGAGTTATGCTGAATCCTGACTAAGATGCACATCAGACAAGTAGCACAGCATTTAGAGCTGGGAAATATAAGAAGTCAAGAAGGTAATCTATGTGTCACATGAAATATGAACAAGGAAAGGGCTCTCTTGGACTCCTTGTAAGCAGTTCAGTACCTTCTTGCTGAGCTATAGAAAATTTCTACCATGATGATGACGAAGACCCCCTGGCATCCTTTCCCTGGCATTTCAAAGGCAGAATTTAGAAACAACTGCAAAGGAACTCAGAAAGAACCCTTACCCAGGATACACTCAACACAAAATTTCCAGACCTGTTTCCTAGGGGTTTTCAATGAAATCTGAGATTTCTTTTTTTCTTAATTCTAGCAGGTTTCAAATCTGTTTGGACTTCTTATTTTGACAAAATGCTAATGGTGCCCAAGGATGACAAAACCTGCTGTTTTAAAGAACTAAAAATAAACAAGGCAGTAAAATTTACAGATAATAAGGTTATTAAGGTTTCTCAGGTCCTGAGGTAAGAGTAAGTGTCTTTCAAGCAGCTTAATAATCTAGGTCAAATTCACTGCAGAAAAAATTTAGTGTTGATGAATGAAAACTAATGTATATTGTGGAGATGATGCAAATTAGTCATTCATCTTAGCAAGTTCTGAGCTGATACATTACAGCACACCTACCTAACCAATATTGTGAAGGCCTGAAGGATGGTCTGTAGCAGGAAGAAGAACTTGTAAAAAGAAAAGAAAAAGTTGACGATATAAGGAAAAGAATGACATAATGTGGATTAAAAAAACCTACACATTTTCTGCATCTCACAAGGGATATTGAAGAAATGGGGTTCACGGAAGCAGACAAATGTGAAAAACTCTTAGATAAGGGTAAATCGTTTTTTAAACTCTTACTTTGTTTATTTTCTTGAAAAGAAGACAAATAGGAATACGCACGACAAAAAGCATATTAAGAAGTAATGAAAGCTATAAAAAAGGTCAACTGGGAGCTTTTCTTCTTCTATTCCATAATACAATAAAATGAGGTAGTTATTAAATTGAAATGGGGCAAATTAGAAACTGATAAAAGAAAAATAATTTTTCTCACACAACACATAATTAGATTTTGGAACTCCTTGCCACGGCATTTTGCTAAGGCCATAAATTTAACAAGATTCACAGAGGGATTAGATTTCACATAGATAAATTCTTGAGATACACAGTGGTTGAAACTAAGAATTTTACTTAATGTTGACAAAGAATTACTTGAAGCGATTTAAATCTCCATGTTTCAGATATTAAGACAAACTTAATGAGTGCTTCACAGATGACCCCTATTAATCAGAATGTTGGACTAAGCCATACTAGAGCTCTTCTTCCTAGATACTTACGTTTCTAACATTGCTCTTTATGGCTGTAAAGCTGAAGGTGTAAGTTTACACTGCCAGGTGGATAAAGACAACTTTGGAGTCAGGGAGCTGAAGGGACGGGGATAACTCAGGGAGCAAACTAAGGGGCTCCCCAGTTACTCCTCTCTGAGGTTTACAGCCACATATACCAGAGCTTAGCAGACATACCATATGGAAGAAACTTGCAGAAATATTTTTTGTCTCTTCCATCTTTACCAGCTCTTTTTACTGTCATTGGATCATTTTTTTAAATACTGATCATGAAACATAACAGTATGGCAGTGGTCATACTAAAAAGTACAGTAGTTGCTTAGATAATAACCTGGAAAAATGTGATCCTACACATAAAGAGCAAAGGTCTGTTACATTTCTTTCCTAAGAGTTGAACTCACAGGACCCAGGAATGTCATTGGGTGTCTCTCTTTTTCGATGTCAGGGATGCTCAAGAAGGATATTTGGCCATTCTAACCAAATAATGTGCACAATTTAGATTGGTTAACCACTAATTCGTATACAAAAGGTAAAAATTAGCTGCTTGATCAATTTATCACAAAATATAACGTTTAAATCAGCATATTTCAGGTAGTGAGAAAAATTTAGCCATTCAGGGGGCAACGGCAAGACAATACCATGAGAAATAAATGGAAGGGAATCATGAGGAAGAAGAAAAGGG
Source organism: Eurypyga helias (assembly GCF_000690775.1). Classification (NCBI taxonomy): domain Eukaryota; kingdom Metazoa; phylum Chordata; class Aves; order Eurypygiformes; family Eurypygidae; genus Eurypyga; species Eurypyga helias. The sequence continues at coordinate 13,047 of NW_010226159.1, forward strand.
ACATGTTGACAGTTGCAAGAACAGATCCAAATCTGGAGAGAAGATCCTGTAAGTGAGAGTTTTGCCTAGCAGAAATACAGAACTTTTATGAAATAAAAGAAACTTCTCACAACTGTAAAGAATCTGTGCATTAGGCAACCTTTGCTGGCCTATGCTCTGTGATAAGATGCATGTCAGGTGTTTATGTCCACAGAATTTCATTTCTTCTTGTTCTTCTAACTTACGGTTCTTTATTGAACTTCAGTATTGATTTAGTTCCAAATCACATGCTGTACCTTCTTGCACTATTGCTTTTTAGGTAAACACTAACAACACTACAAGATGGAACTGATCCAAAGTGTTTGCTAATTCATCAGTAGTGGGAAACCTACGTGTTTTCAAGCAATGCAAATTGGTTTGGCTTCTGCACAGCTCCTACTTTTTTTCAAACACTGATGGCAAAGAACATTTCCCAGGATTCATATCAAGTATTCATTTTAACAGCATTAATTTATGATGTGTGTTATTCCAGTCTACCCTGTGCAACATGACTTATTCAAAAAGCAAGCAATTTTCCAAAGTAAATACTCATTTTCCATTCTAACAGTGATGCTGTTTGTGGATTTTAGGCAAAAGGGGCATAGTCTGGAAAATATCTTTTCTACACTTTTTGCTTGGGGATCATTCACAGAACTATTAGGATATTTTAAATAGCTATCCCTTCCCACAGCATTTAAAAATTATTTGTCACAATGCATCTATTGTAAAAGGGGGATTATGAAGTAAAATTATGACTTTCCAAAAGAAAGCTCTTAAACTATTTTTACTGCTATTATTTTTGTCTGCTTCTCTGGCCTCAAAACACTGTAGATCATTATAGGATCACTCAGCTTAAAAGAAATATGAATAGTATATTTCAATAGAGTGTTGAAGTAATTGTCAGCAAGTCACTTAACCTCCCTAATGATTCAGAGAACAAGTCAATGCGACTGCGCCCTGTGGGCTGGAGTGAACTTGGCTCCCCAGTAACCTTACTGTGATGAGGGTTAACTATACCCACGGCGTTCATAGAGCTGCTCGGACTCTATTTTTCGGTCGATGTATTCCTTTTCTTCACAGTGTTAACATGGAGGGCTGTCAAAACCCAACACTAACTGGTAGAAGTGATAAATAAAGCAAAATGGAAGCTTGAGCTGTTGTCAAAAGTCATGAGAGAGATGCGTGTTCACGGACTGGAATGCCCAAGCTAACATTAACACTGCAAGCCGGCATTTCACTGCCATTATGATATATAATACGGGAGTGGGATTTCTGGCCAAATTTGAAGTTCTAGACTTAAGGTCTGTCACTTGGAAAACCATTCAATTAAAATAGATGCAACAACATTGGAATGAAATCACTAACTCAGACAGGCTCTCAAAGACACTGTGGATTTTGAATGTAACGCGGCAAACCTGAGGGTTGCCCAGACAATTAAGCCTGGATAACTGAAGATGCTGGGGTGGCAAAGTAGAGCCCCTGAGGACAGAAACATTTGTGATTTAGAACAAAATATGGTCTATGAAAATTTTCAGAAAAAAATGTTTATACTTCATTCCTGAAAAATCGTTTAAAAAACACCTTTTGACCCTAAATTGACCTTTTATCTCAAAATTATTAATTAACTGCTAAAGAGAAGGTAAAATACAATAATTCCGTAGTCATGAATACTTATGTTATACTCTTTTGATAACTAATAATGTAAGATCAGCTAATTAAACACCCTCAAAATAAACTGAAATTTGCACGAGTTTTTAATTTACTCAGTATTACAGGCATGGTTCTTAATACAACAGTGCTCTGTAGTTTGTATCTAAATGCGATTTTCAGAAACTGAGTCAAAATTATGTCTTCCGTCAGCTACCAGGTAAAAATATGTATGTGTAGGCATGTGTGTCTCTGGTGAAGGGGGAGGGAGCTCAGTATCAGGTTGGTGGTTGTAAATTATTTCAGGGCTAGAAAATATTACCAACATTTTCTAGCTTATTGATAACACAAGATAATGTGAGTATTTCTACTTGATATTTTACACTAGAGACCTTCAAATACTCGTCAAGATAATTATATACATGAGCAGTGAAAATGTATTATCGTGACATGATGAGAAGCAAATCATGCAGCTGTGAAAAGGCAGATGCTAGGATATCTCTACACATAAGAGAAGCCAAGCAGGTGACAACGTCAAGCTCTACTATCACACAGGCTACAGCGTGCAATACTGTGATATCTGGCATTCTATGACAGTTCTTCACATGAATGTGGTCTTAAAATTGGAACACTTAAGCCTCCACTGCAGTTGGCACTGAAAAGAATTTCTGATTTACTAATTTATTAATATAAATAGCATGCTACTAGGAACTGGTAAAGAAAAGCCTTGGTGTTACAGTCTGCGCACTAACACACTGTGCTGAAAGACACACTCACTACAAGAGGGTGTAAAAACGTACTAAGGACATGAACAATGTATATGTTGCTACAACCATTCTATGAAATTAGAAGTAACTGTTCAACATCAAAATGATGTTTTTACCAAGTTTATGCCATTTGCCATCTCTCTTACCACATCAGTGAGGTCACAGCCATTAATACTACTGTATTGGTTGTGTTATCCATTAGGACTGACTACTCGGAAACATTCATACTGCACTGCTACTACCTACTCACTTAGCAATCCTGCAGGCTAACTACTAGCATCAATCAGCAACCTAATCTGCAAACTTGAACCCCCAAACTGGCAGCCTCTGTCTGAACTGAATAAGTTGACAAAAAAACCCAAACCAAAACTAAATGCATTTAGGACAGCAAAAATAAGAACAAAGGACACAAAAAAAATCTGTAAGGGTCAGCAGATCAGAACATACTGCTCTGTTTCATTTTCCAGTAATTACACCTTGTATGAAGCAAACAATATACAGCATAAATAACACTTGGAAAATTTCAGAAGACAAATTGCCTCCTGCAATGTGACATCAAGGTGGTGTGACGAATTTCATACACAGATTTCATTTCCTCAAAACCTATTTGAGGTATAGGCCTGAATGTATACAGGAGATTTGTACTCAAAAGCAAAACCAACCTGAGCTTTTGCATGAAATTATGGATACATAAGGTGACATTTTTGAAAATAGTAATTTCTTAATGACTACAAAAACTTCTACTGATAATTCAATTAGGATGGCACACATAAGTAAATATTGTGTAGTTTTACATACTACTCCATAGCCAAAAATCTAAGTTCTGGAAAACCCAGACATGTTGGTATTTTCAAATATTAATGGCAGCACCTTTCAACAGATGTTTCAAATTTCTGCTCAGCACGAACAGTTATCTCCATAAATTCTTTTCCACACAATCAACATCTATTTTGTTCATTTCTATTAAAAGTCAGACTAAGCAGCTTACAACTTCTTTGTTCTCTTTACTTATTTTTCTGCTTTTAAAAATACTGCTTTAATTCTATAAAACCAAAGTAGATTTTGCTCAGCAGTGTTTGCAAAAGTGCACGCTGAAGGAACTGCTTTGGTTTTCATCGGCTCTTAGCTTTGTTACCAGAGAAAGAAATGAGAAATTATCACCGTTAGCCTTCTTTTCAGAGCAAAATCCAAACCATTTAATAAAAAATATTTTCAATATTTTGAGTATGTAAAGATAGTAGTTCAAACTTCTTACATTTTCACATGAAATATCACCTTTAGAAATAACGTCTAAGAAAATCGTATTCTCTAGATACTTTTCTCTTTACATGTAATCCTGACCTTGACATAAATGGAATAACTTCTATGTGGATCAAATGGTTACTAAAATAACCCATTTATAAAGAGGAAACTACATAGGCATAGAAACATTTATAAATAGATGGTGCATATAGAAATACAAAAACTGATTTTGCAGAAAAAGCATGATTTTAAGAGATCTGCAGCTGTTCTCAACCTTTCACACTGCCTCTGTGAGCCAAGAGATTTTGACTAATACTGAAGCTAAATTAACTTCATGGCTTGTTTTTTTATCCCTTTGGGTAAACTCCTGACATACACAGTACCAGGCCAAAAGCTTACCCTCAATTTCGTTTTCCCAATATTGAAATGCTTTAAAAAAAATAAATATAAAGGAATTTTAAAATCCAATTGCTTTGGCCCTAGATCTAGCTTTTCTTGGCAGAATGCACTTGTTTTTAATCTGAATGCTAATATTTTGCAGTGTGGCATCAGATATAAAACACTAATTTACATTGTACCAGAGATCTATAGTATTTCAGTACTAGTCAATCAATAAATGATCAGTGTTTTTTTGTTTCAAGTCATTATTTAAACTATCACAAAATGTTGCAAATTATTCTATGGTTGATATGTACCAAAATGTCTAGAGCAGAACAACTGGATTCATTACCACTGCCTCAAAAAGAGAGGAAGCAGGGTAGAAGAGTCTTGTGATTTTAGATCAATGTTGCATATGTGTAAGATACATATGTGCAAAGACTATGTTGAAGGAAAACAAATGCCATGAAATTCTGAAATAAGATTAAAATCTTTATAAATACCTTGAGAAACTTCTAAAATTGGAAATATTTACAGACCTGGAGCTTCAATTCCAACTTTTATTCCTGGCAGCACACCTTGTTGTAAGTAAGGAAACAATTTAACTTGTTTCACTATTATGTGAAATATATTATTCCTAAAGTTACTCCATTTTTTATATGCAGACACAGGCATAATTCCTAACTGGACTTTGTTTGGTAGGATTGTAAACCATGCTGTATTATTAATTCTGGGATGTTGGTTGTTTTTCTTTAATATATTGGACTGTATTTGATTTATCAGAAATAAGTAACCTGCTGCTCACACACATCAAACTAATAAGCCCTATGCAGTCAAAACTCAGGCTACAAATTGAAGAAGAGAGGAATTATCCCACTTACACCAGGTAAAAGTACAACTTCTAACCAGGCTTTTAGCTTCCTTACCAGCTGAGAAAAAGTAATGAGAAAGCTCAAGTTTTCTTCTATTTAAAGAAAATGGTTTTCCACATGCTAAAAGAATATTTGCATGTGTTTAATAGCCAGTCAAAAAGATAATTTTGAAAAACACATTTGCAATCATTTTACACAAGGAAACCCTTTTTAGAGAGTTTACTGCCAATTTTGAAGGCAGTAACAATTTTAGCAGAGAAAAATATATATATTTGACAGTTTTTCAGCCAATAGGTTTTCTCTGAATCCTTAGGTATTTGGATGTGATGGAAAGACTTACATTCTCCCAGTGACCTAGCTGAACTACTGCATAGGTGAACAAATACAGCGTGACTTGGAGAAAGCTTTTTTTAAAAAAATAAAGAAATGTTTCTCCTTCTTTCACCAGTTCCTCCAGAATTAGGGGCTCTTTTTCTGAAAGTGCTATGGTAGCAGTTGTGCAGGCTTGAGGAATGGCTATTACATATGGAAACTAATTCTAATACCAGAATATACATATTTTCCCATTTCAAGAATTATACTTGATTTTTTTCCATTTATGTAGTCTTTTTATTTTGATATGCAGAGATTGATTTACAGTACACTTTAGAATACAGTTACTATGATAGTGCTATCTTACTGTATGTGTTTTATATGAAGTTCTACAGCTTGTTTATTTCATGTCCTTTTACTCTGGATTTTTATTTTAATACTGGGGTCTGGTTTAAAAGAATTAATGATCTTTTAAGCCCAAGTAGCTGAACACAGATTACTGAGCACAGAAAGAAGAATATTATCAGTTCAGTGCAGGATCACAGCTGACCAGGAAAAAATTCTGGAAGTTTTAGAGACTGTCTAACACTATAACCATAAATCCACAAGTTAATTCATCTTGCTGCATTCCATCTGTAGAATATGTACAGTGAAACAGGTTTTTTCAGTGGTTCTTTCATAAAAAAAGCTTTGCCAGTTTCAGTAGCTCAAGGACATAGTTCAACTGTCTTTGGACTCCCGTTTCTTATTGTGTTAGATACATGTATTCAGCAAGCTGGTTTAGTTTTAATTCAATTGTACAGTGAAACATCAGTAATATCTGGAGCTCTACTTAGATCCTTAGATCCCTATGTTCTCTCTGCCTAGTATTATTGTATTCCATATTTAGTTTGCTGATCATATGTTTAAACATCTGATTTACTTGAGGAGTGAAAGCAGTAGAAAAAGACCTGAACTGGTACTATGCCAGGGCCTGCCTGGCTCCCTCTCCCACCATGCAGGAATAGCTGGTATCTTCTTGATAGTTGGGGTCTTTTTCACTTCAATGTATCACAGACAAGGAGGATCAGGTCCAAGATAGAGTGCAACTCATGAAGTGTTATGTAATGGAGTTGGAATACCAATTATTAATGGAAAGATCAAATTACAAATCAGGGAAAATATAAATTGCTAGAAAACAACTTTTTACATTATTTTAACTCCTGTAGCCAGTGTGTTTCTTAGTTTATTGACAAAATTCTCAGGGCTGGCCCAGGCAACAGCACCAACCACTGGGGCATAACAGCTGAGAAACACATTAGTGCTTGGGAAAACTTCAGCTGGAAAGTTAAGGGTCATACCAATTTCTGCATGGAGAGGTGGCACTTTTCTCCAGTTCTCTACATGCTTCTCCAACAATAAAAGTAGATATTGGGTCAAGCAATTGCTTTATTCTGTATCTTTTACTTATTCTTTATTATTTAGTCTGTTAGGTTATGTATTATATAACATAATATATCATTCATTACCATTCATAATTACATACAGTATATGTCAGCATAAGCTTAATTTTTCTATATATATTTCAGGTAACAATAAACCCATAGTTATTGTGTATATGGAAAGTCAAGGACATAATCAAAACTAAAAAGATGTAGAAGACAGATAAAGAACCAATACTGTGAAATAGAGTATAAAAGCAATCAAGCAAAAGAAAGGTGGAAAATAACAAGAATGTTGTAACAGCAGTTTTGATAAATTATAGCATTTTTAAGTACAAAGAAATCAGAGGTTATTACAGGAAACAGTATGACTTCTAATGGCATGGGTATTCTGGTGACAGAAGAAGTAAACATAGAGTAGACACTGCTTCTAGAAAGTGACATGAATCATTCTGGGAAGAAAGAATAAAATCTGCAGGAAATCAGGAGCACTGCAAAAACTGAACATCTGAAGACTGACAAAAATGACAACATCAGAAGGCTCCTAAAGAAAAATACTTCACAATCTTGGAATGATTAAATTTTAAGTGGCAAGACACAGAAGAAACATTAAGAAATATCTCTGAAAGCAAGACGACAGGTGACAATTTCTTGCTGATAATACCATTTCTCAATTACAACACGCTGTTATAAATGACTTCTATTTCCTAATATAAGTTTGTTTCAATATAAATAAAAGCAAAAGCCCTAATACGGTAGTTTATATATGCAAAACACTGTACAAACCATGATCAAGATAAATTAATATTAGACTATCAAGATGATATGCAAGTTATCTCAGACCAATCACTGAGCAGCAGAAACTAAAAATTCAAGATCTGATAGTTCATTTCCTCCAGCTTGTGAATTTTAGCCTTCTCCACATGGTACCATCATCTTGCAACAAAGAAAATGTAATATCTTGATATAAAGTATTGGAAGTAATTGCAATCCACAGTTGCAATCGCCAAGTTAATATCCTATACTGTAAAACTGATGAGCATTTTGGAGTAGTATTCATAATGAGCAACGTAAATTGGCAGGAAATGTGGACAGGCTTGAACGCACAACCCAAAGCCTGAAGGTAGATTATAGGTTACCTGTGCTGAGGTCTTCCTATAAACCCTGTTCCTGGAACACAGGAGAAACTAAATTGAAAAATAAAGGTATTCTTATATAACTTTTGCTTTTACACCGCATTCTCATGCTCCAGCTGGTTTCTCTTACCACCTACATCTCTAATGACAATTGACAGTTCAGAAATTTTATGATCTAGATTCTCAGGTTCATAATAGACTTCTTCAGAAAAAAATACTGTTTTGGGACAATCTGACTTGCCAAAGTATGGCAGACCCAGTGTCTGAATCAAGCATTCCCAACACGTGAGTCATGTTATGTTATTACCAGTCAAGAGAATATTCTTCATGCTTTCAGGCAAGACAGCAGTTAGATTGCCTTCTGTGTTTGGAAACAGGATACCCTCTTTTGTGACCATAATTTATTCTGTTCTGTTAAAAACCTGACTCAGTGTCTATCCTGCTATTTGAATGCAATGATTCCTGAATCACACATCAAGAAACCTCTCCTGAATTCTTGCAACATGATTGTAACTTATCTTGCAGGCAAAAATAAATCTATTTCATCACTCTTATCTTGCTTGGGATCTAGATATAAGCTACTTGCATGTCTCACTAATAGAATTTAGTTTTTTATTGTTACATCTGGATATTTCCTGAATCACCTTTCATCCTGCCTCTACTGGTGATTTCATTCAGAGTTAGAAACCACCTTGTTAAAGCAAAGATCCAGCTCCATGCAGACCTAGTGCCTAAAATAAGGCACAAATGCATCCTTTCTATTGTTCCACTCCTTGATGTTACCTCACTGTAGACACCTAGAGCCATAGCAAATCAGTTCCACCCTCTCCGAAACAGACACTCCCTTTGGTGGTACTATGATCATAATCAGTTTGTTACTATTAATTACACAAAGCTGATTAGAAACACACACATCTCAAGGTGCTTAAATAAATATGTATAAAGCTCTGGAGCAAAAGATACACACAGTATTTGCCTGATGTATAGGCAACACAAATATGCACAGAGAACAATCTGAGCTCACTAGTCATGTGAAAAGTAATACATTTTGTTTGTTTGTTTGTATTTAAAAAACCCAAACTATTGCATTATGTTAAATACCCTGAGGGCTTAGCAAAAAATGTGACTGGAATAAATATAAAGAAAAAAACTTTCTGTCTCATTAGATGGTCTGAGTTTGAAAATCTGTTCTGAAAGTGTTGTAAAGTGTGTAGTGTTGTAGATTAATGCACTGAATACATTTCCACTGTGCTTGATGTGTTTCATAAAAGGTCCATTTCAGAAGTGTGCTGTATTATAGGTGAACAGTCGCAGTAAATAATCTTGTTACAGAAACCTAAGCAATTTTTACAAGGCATATTTCTGGCTGACTGAACAATTTATTCTCCAGATGTCACATTGTATTTTTCCAATATAAAATGAAACAGCTTTTTTTTTTTTTCTTTTTTTTAAAGCAGACACTTTTGTTTGGTGAGACTGGATCAAAGACTCTTCCTTAAAGCAAAAAATCTATTATTAAAAGCTGTTGTGTTATAAAATTTACACTGTATGTGATTATTATCTGTAATTTATAATTTAATTTGATTAAAAGGTATAAAAGACTGCCCCAAAGTGTGAGCATTGCTGAGGATAGCTGTGTGCATTTCAAAAATAGGAATCATTAGCTCTCAAACTGATCATCTGTGTTGATCCTAAAGGTTGCGAGCATCTTGACTAGCTCTATGTATAGTTAAAACTGTGTCACTTCAGATGTTACCCACTAATAAGCCCATATGCCATATTATAGGCCCTGGAAGATTACATGATAATGTGATATAATAAGAACTGCCGATCTAGAAGGCAAGGGCAATTAAAAACATTTTCACTAGGCAGACATCATCAGTAGAGATAAACAGGGTAATTTTCCAGCATACATTTACTTGGCTTCAGAAAGGAAATACTTTCACAGGAAGCTCTCACCCAGGAAAATTCACAGAATATCAGCAATCTATTTTATTGATTAAAAAAATGGAAAAAATAATCCTATGGACTAGTGAACATCACACATTTCTATCTTCTTGCCCTGTTTTCTTGATTATACACATGGAAAATTAGTATCAAAGGATAAATTGCTAGATTTTTTAAAATATTCCCTTTTTTACTCTTCATTGTCTTTTAATCATATGTTTCTGTTTCTCTTTCTATTGACAAAGCTGTGTATTCATATAGATCCATACAAGAGTGCCAAACACTTGAATCCTGGAAGCGTTTGTCTATTAATATGTCTGCTTAGAGAAAACTGTGTCAGAACCAATAGACACTGGCTCTAAATGGTGATGGAGTTCCATGAGTTTCTTCTTTAAATGAAGCTGGGTTTTACAGGAAACAGACTCAAGATGAAAAGTCTTTATTTGATTCAATCCTGTCTTTGGTTTTCATATGTCAATGCCTTTTTAGGAATATCTAGGTTCAGCCTCACCCAGGGTCACACTGGAGAATACATCTGACTTGTATCCAACGTTTTTCGGCTCTCCCTATCCCATCCAACCTGTGGTAAACATATCCTTATTCAAAGCCTGCAAGCGGGCAAAAGCCTGAAAAAGCAAAGAAATGCCCAAAGGCACCTATAGATCTAATACTTAAGGCACGACATCCCTTAAGTTGATCTCTCTTTGAATAAAATGGTTTGCATTGGTTTAATGTCCTTCTGTCCACATGTGCTTGAGTGAGGAATTAACAAAGCTCTTTATGTAAATAAAGATAGATAGAGTATAATAGAGACAGTACATATAACTAACAAATGTACAGCTAGGGATTAATGTATTCTGGATCAAAAAACCCTGTAAATCCAAATTTTCCTTACAGTATACTCCCGTGGCTAGGCTCCTTGGCTAATACGTCATGCATTTCCGTTTGAAATAAGCAGTGGTCCTTGCATTCCCATGCTCATTTTCCAAACATTCTTCATATGCATGCATCTGCTAGGTGTGTTACACCACTTCCAGTAACTTATATTAAAACTAATTTTAATTGAAGATTCTTGATAATTCTAAATTATTATTATAATCATTACATGTAAATGGATGGCTACTAGATTTTTTAGATATTTACATGTGTATCTACCTTTCCATTACTTAAATCCCTTTAAAAATCACATCTTTCATTAAAGACTGCAAGTGGATTACCTATATCTAATTCTTCCAAAAACTTAGGATATTGATTTTTCCAGTGAGTGCTTTGTTTGCTTCAAAATCTAGCTCAATAGTCTGTATTTAGGTTCTTGAGGGGTATGTGCCTCACAGCTATGAATTTTAGATGATGTAAAGGCAATGGATATCTGGATTTCATATGGGACTTTATATGTGATAACAATAAAAGTTATTAATTGTGATTGTGAACAAATATTCAACTTCTAAATAATAAAAAAATTCTTGTCTGAAACTGCACGGAGATGTCAGAATTGAAAGACCTTGATTCTGGGCTCTTATCTGACAGAGCTTAAGCAATACCTTGAATTGCAGCCCAAATGATTTAAAGGGGAAGAGAACCAAGTTACAACATGATAGGCAAATACTGAAATCTGCTTATCAAGAAAATTTATTTGTCTCTCTGTAGATTTTTCTATTCTTGTATCAGAGAACCCTCCAGTGATACATAAACACAAAATTAAACTTCCTTCAGAAAATAATTTTTCATTGAGACTTTATTTTTGTGCACTCTATTACTTAGTGAAATTAAGGTCAAAAAAAAATATGTACTTTGCACTCTGAGTTGGTGGTGGGAGGTTTGGGTTAGTTTTTAATTTGAGAGAGTTCACAGCATAGTCTGGACCAGCTATTGAGAAAGTCAATTTTCTCCAACTGTCTACTTTAATCCTGACTGTGGAAAGTTCATCTGTTGAAGTAACATAGCACTGAATATTTCACCTATATTCCTGCAATTCAGTTGAAAGGTTACAAAAGTATTAGAAACTAAGGCAAGACTTTGGCAAACCAGTGATGACAATGTTTCTTGAGCTGCTGCTTGTAAGAGTTTAGTATCAGGGAAGAATCTAAAACCAAACTAAGGACTGAGCTAGTTTCCTCTCATGCACAAGCATGTACTCTTCTGGCTGCTCTTTTCTGCTAAGAAACACTTTTAGACCACTTAAGATAGTGCAGACACAGAATTTGGTATCAAGCAGGTACTGAAAAGGACCAAATACAGGATTGATTTTTGAAGACTCCACAGTTAAGAAGCTTATTTGACCAGCTACATTAAAGTTTACAAGTACGTTCCCCACAGTTCAGAACCCTACATCCTATATGACAGGGAATGTATGGTTTCAGTTTCACAGCCTAAAAACACTTCATACCAGGTTTGGGATATGTGCTTTAGTTAGATTAACTAGCTTCTCTCTAAGACTGAAAGCCAACCGTATCCTGGGCTATATCAGGAGAAGTGCAGCCAGCAGGTCGAGGGAGGGGATTCTGCCCCTGTACTCTGCTCTGGTGAGACCCCACCTGGAGTGCTGCGTCCAGCTGTGGAGCCCCCAACATCAGAAGGATATAGACTGGTTGGAGCGAGTCCAGAGGAGGCCACCAAGATGCTCTGAGGGCTGGAGCCCCTCTGCCATGGGGACAGGCTGAGAGAGTTGGGCTTGTTCAGCCTGGAGAAGAGAAGGCTCCGGGGAGACCTTATAGCACCTTCCAGTACCTGAAGGGGCTACAAGGAAGCTGGGGGGGACTTTTTACAAGGGACTGTAGTGACAGGACAAGGGGTAACGGGTTTAAATTGAAAGTGGGGAGGTTTAGATTGGGTATCAGGAAGAAGTTCTTCCCGGAGAGGGTGGGGAGGCTCTGGGACAGGTTGCCCAGAGAAGCTGTGGATGCCCCATCCCTGGAAGTGTTCAAGGCCAGGCTGGATGAGGCTTGGAGCAACCTGGTCTAGTGGAAGGTGTCCCTGCCCGTGGCAGGGGGGTTGGAACAAGATGATCTTTAAGGCCCCTTCCAACTCAAACCAGTCTATGATTCTATGATTATTCAAAAATAGATTTAAACCTGGGTAGTAGTGCATTTGTAATGTAAATTGAGTACAGCCTCTGGAGAAAGGAATTCTTTGTTTAATCTCACTCTCACAAAATTGTTTGGTGTTTTTTTTTGGTGTTGTGTTTTTTTTTTTTCTCTTCTCATTGTCACTTAAATTCCTACTTCTGCTTCTCATCTGTCAACAGAGGTCAGAAAAATTGAGAGAATCTATGCAATAAGAACTCATTTGAGAACCAGTGTTGATTATAGTACTTACTGCTGGCTAGCGTATGCAATGGCCCATGAACAAAGATGATGGTTTGTATTCCCCACTGCTGGTTCATCCCACAGCTGTTTGATAGCTCAGATATAGTTTCTTTAGATGTAATCCTTTTTTTTTTTTTCCCAGGAATACTCCTCCTACACTAAGAACAGCACAGCTGAAGGACTCCTTGGGCAGAGGAAGGAGATGTCTACCATTGTACATGAAAGAAAGACCTGGACCCCAAGAGTCCTGAAATGAGGCAGAGCTTTGGAAGTTATGAAAGGTGTCAGAAACACAGGAGTTACACAGCAATGAACTGGACATCATAACAACACTCCCAAAGCACAAGCCAATGAAATTAAACATTCTTATCCTTAAAATAAACTCTCTGGGTTATCTTTCCATGTGTTTCCTTCTTAATTGCTTTGAAAGAGGTGTGGAAAAGAAGGCAGAAAGGCAAAGTTATATCTGTAAAGTACACTACTCACTAGCAGATGGTATGGAAGCCAAAAAGAGCAGCATTATAGAGCTGAGGGATTCAGGGACCAATATGGTGGTCTCGCTTTAAAAAGCTTCTCCCTCTGCTTCCAGGTTTTCAAGCATGGAAATCAACCTAAGGCTCCTTCCCCTCCTGTTTCAGAAGCCGAAGAAACTGGCTGGACCACAAGGAACATGTTCCATCACCACTGCCATGTCCCACCCAGGAGACAAATGTGTCAGCGTGAGGGAGATTATGCCAGTAAGAGACTGGGAGCAGCAGAGTCAGGTAAACACAGGGTTTCCAAACTTTAAGTAATTAGCATCTTCCTGCTTAAAAATTTGCAATAAGCAATGACCAAAGCACAAATCAGGAGACCATAAAGTAAGGTATAATGGCAAAAGTATTGAAACACACTTATTCAGTAGTATTTCTAAGAGTATTCTTAAGGTACTGGTGAGCTTATAAAATAATAGAAAACTTCACACTGAGGCAAATTGGAAGGGAAGCCTTTCACAAAAATACCTTTAATTGGCCATCATTTCCTGTGCTTCTGTTTTCACCAACTAAAGACATTTGTGTCTCTGCTAACTCTGCCTCCCACACAGTCCAGTCTTTCTTTTCCCTGATCCTACAATGCAGCAATAACACTGTACTCATCAACTAGACTATTACCATAGAAATGATAGCAACATCACAAATTCAGCAGTCTGATTCCTCGACAGGGTTGATTAGGAACAGATGATGAGCTGAAGAAAAACTGCCCTTGATTAAACACAAATAGCTCTTATAATGAACAAATATGGGAATAAAAGATATTTTAAAATTGTGTAACGAATGTCTTCATATTCTAGATGAGAAATATTTTTTGCATTTCATTGATTTTTAGAATTGTTTGAAATTGTTTGCAAAGTTCCCTAATTTATTTTTACATCCCACATATATATGCAATTAGCAATCATATGTGCTGCAGAATTCACTGAAAAATCAGTGTGGGTACAGCTTGTAAAACAGCATTTAGGACTTTCCATTTCTTTCACAATAAATATATTTAGTATTACAAATGCACTATAGCTAAGTATACAAATTCACACAAAAACAGATCAAACATACACTTCTGTTATTTTAAAACCAGATCTACTTTAATTCAAATGACATGTTATTTAGGGGTCTTTCTGGTAAGTTCTGACCATTCCCTGAATAAAACCACCTCCCACGAGGTGCTCTGCATCTTGTGTGAGTCCCAGAAAACCACTTTTCCCTATTCCCCGTGAAGACCTTGACTCAGTAGGATACTGACACGCTTCTCTCCCACTGCTTCAATACCTTAATGAATGAATCAAAGCTAGACACTTTATTGTCTTCTGAATCAAGACCTGTATTGAGCCAGCAGCCACTGAGGATGGAAAAGAACTATTTGTACCATTCAAGCCATTTGTCCCAAAAGCAGAAATATCTCATATGAAAATAGAAAAGTGTTCCAATACAGTTCATGTTCAAGAGACTGTCTTTTCATTTTAAATTCTCACACTAAGCACAAGTGCTAAATCCTCAATTCATACTTTACTGGAGACTTGACAACTCTGATTTTAACCACAGTTTATTTTACCAGTAAAAGTGTGCAGTAGGGTGTGCATACCCATTCCAGGCCATCTCTATTCTCAGGCCTGCTGCAGTGTTTCTTCTTCTTCAGACTATTTAGTCAATGCCATTAATCAAAATCCTATAGCAGAAAATGCATGCATAAGTCCTACACATTTATTGCCATGGCAACAATTCAGGCTCTTGTTCATATGTCAAGCTACATCAGTGGAGATAAATTCTATTGTTTTCACACTGACAGTTCTCTCTGTGTTGGACTTAATCCATGGAAAAATATAGCTTTGCCTCTTATTAAAATAAAACACAGACCACCCAACTCTCCAAATTCTCATTCTTCACATAGTATAACTGAACAATCTGAATAGTTATAAAATTATAGTTTGATATTTAGGTTTATGATAGTAATTAAAGTGTAAAAAATGGCCCAGTCCTCATGATATTGTTTTAATCTGTGGGATTGGTTAGAATTTAATTCTTCATGAAAAGATGAGCTCATTGCTGTGAAGCTAAACAGTTATGATACCAGAGCACTGTGTTCTTGAATTAGATTGCAGTATTTTGAAATAAATGCCTTTAAGCTTTGAGTGAAGTTGATGTAATTCATTTTCCAACTTAGCTGTAGATACTGGATTTTTCATAACATAAAAATTAATGATTAATGCATAATATCCAGAGAAAGATTTTATATTTCATTTAGCTCATGACAAAAACCACTCTCCTGTGGGTGATTCACAAGTACGAAAGAAAGATAAGCATCATTTTTTGTGCATAAGCTTCTGTAGATTCACTTGTGTATGCTATATTATGAGTAAGTCTTAATGCCTGACATAATTCTACATGATTTGACTGTGTACTAGATCACAGTTTTGATTCCTATTATTTCCACAGACACATCATCTTTCTCAGTATCACAGACTAACGAGAAAACAGTCTCTCATTAATAAAATACTTTTAATGCTTCATACTCTCATTATTTCCTGTGTAGGGTGCATCACGCTTCCTGGAAAGGCACAACCCTCATATCACCACCTCCTTTTCAATCTGACCCTTTTTTCACTTCTCATGCAGATTTAAGTCCCTGCTTTTACAGCATGCTTCATATTGACAAAGCCTATTACCATGATATACTATACTGGAGTTCATTTCAACCAATATCCACCACTACATCTGTTACTGTCAGTACCCAATCTAAGTTCTTCTGTCAGTGAAGATGAAGACAACCATTATATTTACTTATTGTCACGCCATGTTATGCCAGTATCAGAAACTGCTTCGCATCCACACCGTGTGTGACTTGCATCAAATATATGTATTTTTAAATGGGGGGCTTTGTGTAATTTGTAAATATCCTGTGAACTTCATTCATATTAATGAAGCAGCGCTTGCACTTTACTGGCATTTTTATGCAAATTACAGTAACTCTTTGTGTGCCATGCCTCTGTATGTGACACAGGCCAGAGCTTCTGAAGCACGACTGTTATTGCCCCGGATGAGCGGCATCAACCGGGCACAGAGCATGCCTCTTCCAGTCACCTAAAAGAAAGAACCCGGGGTTCTGAGGAGGTTAAGCACATAATGTGTCAAGTAACTTGTCAAGTAATTTATGTTTTTAATCTTGCTATGTTCTTAAGGAGAAACACTGACAAAATATCTTTCAGGGTCTGAGCAATTGAGAGCAGAATCTCTTTTCTGAACTCCAACAAGTAATGTTTTACAGTTCTTTTCCTTGCTTCAATTAAAAGCATCATGTTTCTCATTGCTTCTAAAACCAGACATGCACTAGTTGCAATAAAATAAATATATTTTAAAATAGTAATATTTGAAGCAGAACAAAACCTGCTTTTTCCCATACGCATGAATTACACATTAAAATAAAATTTTAGTTCCCAGTTTAGCACTGCCCTCTGGTGATACATATCTTGGATATGTATGTGACCCATTTCATCACAGTGTATCACACCCAGACCTGGACAAGAAATGAGATAAAATTTAGGCATTTAAATGGAAGACAGGCCTTGTTTAACGCCTTCAGCTGCTAACATCTGAAAGATGTTATATTTCTATCCACTAATTTCCCCAGTCTGAAGCTTATTTTGTTCACAGGCAGAATTACTGCCATGTTGGTGGCTTTGGAACAAGCTTGGTGGCTTTCTGCTATCTTGCAGATTTATCCTGTCCTCTCCTTCACGATACCCACAGAAGTGAGTTCTTAGCTTCGTTACTCACAACTTCAGGAGTACCAACAACCTCAGCCATGCTTTATCTTTGAAAGACTTCAGTGTCTACTATCAAACAAGTGTTTTAAGCCATAAATCTGTCTCTAGGTGATTGTATCTGAGTTGCAGGGAGTCATCTTATTCCTAGAAGGATGAAATTTATGACCCTTCCCTTCAGCAGATGTTTTCCTGCAATGTTTACTGGCTGTTTCTGTGTCTCATTAGGAGGCACCAAACTAAGATACTGTTACAGTATAGGTCAGTGTTTCTCAACCTCTTTAAAGTCCATTAAGCTCTAAACTTTTAGAAAAAAATTCTTGTACCACAATGGCATTTACTTACAAGTGCATAACACTAGGCTAATTTTCAATATTCATATATTACTATCAAAGAATGCAACTCTCCAATCCTAACCTTGCACACTGAAAAACATCAGCCCATTGTTCCTATCATGAAACTAATGAGCAATGCTTCATTTACAAATGGATGTTGAGTGTATCTGGAATGAGAGGTTGTATGGAAAAAGGTCTGCCGCATATTTGTTATCTGTGTTAAAATCCTTTTCAAGGCTCATTAAGGGAAGCTATCAGGTGCTGGACTCCTTTGGAGATCTGGCCTTTCATATGGGTGGCTCCTGCTGTCGCTGAAGATACACCAACAAGAAATAATACAAGGTGGTATTCCGAATATAATATTGTTGCAACAACTGAGAAATGTAAACTTCTTAATGAGAGATCATTTTAAATATAGGAAGATTCTTTTTTTAATACACCAACAAAACCAATTTGTGCAGTGTATTAGAGTCCAGTCAGGGTCATAGTTGTAGCTAAATGAAGAATTGCACAATATATGAACCTGATTTGTCTCCTTAAATGATAATCAAAACAAAAAGAATGAACTTTTCCTCCAAGTTCATTGTGCAATACTTCACATTATTAATCAGAATTATGTCACAGGATTATTGCTTTGCTTAATAATGTGTTTAATGTAAATTTAATGTAAAAGATCCATGATAGAGGCAGTCAAAGCTCTATTAAAATCCTTTTGCAAAGTTCAGCCACTGCATTAGTAGCTGTAGGCTAATAGCCTAATGTTAATTTGGATTCTAATCTATTATTTTGCATGATATTTAATGTGGTTTTGTAATTAGATTTTTTTTTTTTAGACAAAGCAAGAAAAATCTGTTGGGTCAGAGTGCATGGCTGTCATTAACTACAGTGCATTTCTGGGACATGTATAATCATAGCACAACTACTGCAGTAAATAGTGTAGATTATACTCCAGTCAACAACCTGTGTCTCATCCTGTACATGCAAAAATGTAGATGACAATCAAGTGATAAATACCTGCAGCTGTTCACACATACTGTTCCAATTTAAAAGGTTCCTACCCTCGTAGCTGGTCCAGAGTATTAATTCACATATTCATTCCTAACTCTGGTTCAGTCAAAAACAAGTAGGACTAATAAGTCTCTGATAAACTCACTTCACACCAAATGAGAGTTTGAGAATAATTACATGATTAGTTGTTCAGGGAGAAGCGATGATGTGGTAACCTCCAGAAAAAAGGGCACAAGTATATCCAGGACAGAATAGGTGAACACAGCACACCTCAGAAGTTACAGGCAGAAAAAAGCGTCATAATAGAGATGCATCCCCTTTCCTCAGCTTCCTTCTAAATTCCCAAAAGAATTACATTAATCTTGAAAGGGTGATCTAGAATAATAAAGCATTCTTTATCTGCTCAAACTTTAAGCTTTAAATTGGTTTTCAGTATGATAAATTTTTATAATGTAGAAAGAAATGTTTTTGATCTAAAAATCATTCTTCAATTGAGATGAAGACTTGGTACTCTTGAACAAAGTGAAAATAAACTTAGAAACATGAAGCAGTATTAGTTTGCTCTTATTTAATTAATTGGTGAATACACTGCTTATTTTTTATCTTGCCTATTTGGCTATATGTACAAATCTTGCTCTCATCAAATGTTAACAAATCATCTCTTCAGTGGACTGTCCTACTAAAAATACTGAATTCTCTGTTAGGCTCCCTGAGATAAATCACAGCCTAATTTTGTTCACCTCAAAAATTTAGAGAGGTAATGGTACAGAAATAAAGAGTTTGACTTTTGAGGAGTTCCAAAAGCACATTTTCCTAAAAAAAAAAAAAAAAAAAAGGTGCGCTGCCAGCTCTACAGTCATAGACATGTGGTTCTAAAAGCTGTTTTCTTTCATCAGGGACATAACCATACTCTAATATTTAAGTTATTGATTCCAGTGGAGAACATGAAGAGAACTTTTGAGAAAAAAAAATCTGGTTAAATTTTTTTTAATTAAATATGTAAGAAATCTAGACAACAGTAGATACTAGGAGTAACAATTTTTGCATTCTTAATTGTGAAGTACTGAATATTCATTCTTGTTTTTAGGGTTCTTTGTTTTCTTACTACTTCCTTAGGGCTCTGTATGCCTTTTGCCTCAAGGAATAAACTAGCCTAACCTGAACAAGGTGTAACAACACTATGCTGGCAGTGGAAACATATCTGGGAAAAGAACAATACTATCATTGCCATTCAGTTACAAAAAATACCCTGATTTTGTATTACAGAACTGAGCTCTGGAATATTATAAACATATCCTACTTCCAACTGATGATGTATCTGAGAAAGGTTTTCTATCAATGCATCATGGAGCAGACAGCTGTTGATAAGAAGCCTGAATTGTTCTCCAATTAATTTCTCAAATAATTCTCCTCATTCTAGTGTTGGTGGAATGGATATGAGACTTTTCATAACTACATCTCCCTTCCCCTAAAATAGCCCTAATGACACTGAAAATACTGGGCCTGCCTACATCAGATGTAGTGGCAGTGAGTTTTCTTCTGATGGGTCATTTGTACCATATCTGAATATCTAAGAATCAGATCTTGTGTAAACACAGTCTAGGTGTTCTATCATTCACCTGTTTTTTTGGGGGGTTTTGGGGGGTTTTTTTTGACATCACAAAGAGTGGTAAATTTTCTTTATAGTATATTTTCACTGGCATTGAAAATTAAATAATGTGACTGAAACATGACTAGAAATCAGTGTCCTAGTCTCAGGTCTACTGTATTCACAACTTAGTTTACCACTAATAAAAGGCACTGGTAATGTACACACCCTATGAAATTTCATTTGTATCAGTCAATTATTGAGATATTTTGATTCAAAAGTTCTATATAAATGTCTCTAAAGAAAATAAATTATTATCCTGCAAATCATTGCTTTAAAAAAAACAATCACTCACATTTTTTCTGAGGTAGTGGTAAAGCCAGCAGAGAGACTGCATCTCGAGATAATTTTCATTAGACCCCTAAATTCTCTGCACACAGTAAACCCCAAATGAATGGGCTCTGTGTCAGACTTCCAATAGGAAAAGAAACAATCCAAACCCATTGGACCTATGACGTTATAACAAATTGAAGCAGAATCCCAGCGCTGTTGAAAGTTTGCAGCCAGCCTATCAAAGAACAGCCCATGTTGACAGTATAAAAAATATAATTCCAGTGTGAGCCTTGCAAAACGAGTATTCCATTAGTCGGTCCAGTAATAAAAAATATGACATTTTATCATATGTCCTGTTGCCTGATGGCCACACTCTCCTTCAGTTATCAATGGCTGGAAGAAGTTGGGGAGAAAAAAAAACTTCTACCATACTCTCTCCCATTATGCAAATGTCAAAAGTAATCAGTTAAGTCAGAAAGGCTCCAGAAGTATCTTTGGGACGGAACAGCAGTCTTGGATATCTTGTCTTCCGTGCTTTTAAATTCCACAATCACAGACCCACCTAGGTTTTCCCCTCCCCAGATTAACTTCTGGGGTCACTGTTTCGTTGCTGGTTGCAGCAAAGGTACAGATTCCCCCTTGTTCTGTGTTCCACCCAACTGCAGCACTTCTGTTGGATTTGGGAATCATCAGAAGTATAATAACTACTGGCAGTATTTCACCCGTTAAGAATATGTTAAGTTCTCCTTTTAAATGAGCTCATAGCTTTGCTAATGTTGTTTATCACTTAGGATTAAAATTACATATTGTGTTTTGTATCGTACCTATTTAACCACATATCTAAACTTGTAGAAAAAATTATCATCCATAAAATGATCTTTCAGATGTAAAGTTATACAAAATACAAATCTGAACAATGACCAAAGACTGGGAGGGGGAAAAATATTCTGCAGCTAACTGTGCAGTTTTTCATAAAATAGAGTTAGCATGGTTATAATGTAACTAAGTCAAGAAAGGTATGATTGATTTATTATATTGGAATCCATTAAAAGTATTCCATTGCAGTTTTAAACCATATAGTCATTAAATATCTTTGAAAACACACATTCTCTACCATCATTATAAGATATTCTTGACAGCACATCATTTTTAATGGCACCATTATAAACAGGATTCCTAATGGCTCTGTTTAGTATGTAACAGAATTGGAAGTCAGTAATATACAGACTTGTACTCAACATAATCAGATAACAAAGAGCACTGAAGGAAAGATGAGTGCACAATTAATACATGAATAATTACTTTGTGTAAAATGAAGTGCATTTTAAATAGTGTGTTAAATAGGCATTAAGATGGAAAAATGAAACAGTAGAATAGACTTTATGTACATTACATACAACATGAACTAGTGGTGCTGATATATGACCTAAATAGGACAGGAAATATTTGGCCAAAGCTCACTGAAGTGATGATGCTGGTTTCTGATTACAGCGAACTATTACATGCTTAAAACAACTCCCAGATCCAGCACATGTGCCTTGAAAGGTGACTTAACTTAACCCTTTCTTTTGTTTGTGGTCCTTTCTAATTACAGGACATTTGAAGAACAATTATTGATGGCTTTTGTCCCTTCAAGTGCATTGGGGTAACCAGTTAGTTATAGTTATAGTTCTGGGATCTGGGCACCTGAAATGAAAACCAGGTCCTAAATTAGGTATACAATAATAATGACAGATTTATATGAGGAAAAAGGAAAATGAGAATTTTCCTAATGCCATACAACCTCTCACTAACAGTGGTATCGAAAGCAGAGATCTCCTAACTCCCCCCAAAAAGTAACGGATTAGTAACTGAAAACAAGACTCTGCAATTAAAGTCTCTAACTAACCCCTGTTGCAACACAGACACATTAACATAAAGCCATAGAGTATTTGTAACTAATTCTTATGATGTATGAAGACATAAATTAACACCCAGAAAGACCCTAACCATGTAAAGTGTCACAACTACAGAAAGAAATAAAAACATCCTGGAAAGCTGCATTATTCCTTCGATATCATTTCCTTGCTGTAATTCCACCTGGATGAAGTCTGCTCTAAACTCTAGTTTGAGTAAGGCCTTCTACAACCCAACTTGTCTCCAGCTCATAGTAGAATTTTACAGGAAAATAAAACCCTTAAGATAGAAAGGTCCCCTTATTTTGTACTCATGCTTAAAATGGAGAGGTGCTTGTAAGGAAGCATAAATCGAGTTATTAAACCAGGTCTCCACCAGTTTCATTTCCTTCATTATGTCATTTGTGGCAGTGCTGCCCAAGAAAATGAGGAGGTGCCTACATAAGGCAATAAACTACTCAAACTGACAAAATTTATTAACTATCTATGTATTTGTAAAGAGCTGGCTTATAGCCATTCTGAGATAATTTAACAGTACATTTACCTACAGGTATTAATGGCTGCATATGATTGCATATTTTTATGGTTTTCTGTCATCTGTTCTTAGGCAATCTCCAGTAAGGAAATACAGCTTTACTTACAGAGCATCACCTTAACTAGTACTTATACTATGTTTCTCTGATTTTCCTGAAATAAAGATGATGTCTGGATGTTTAAATTCATTGTAACACGTTGCAGCATTTACTTTGTGGCATGTCAGCAGTAAGTGACCATTAAGATTGAGTTTTTTGCCTTTCCTACTATAAGAAAATTACCTTTCTATGTAATTAGAAAAATAACTTTTGCCGTTCTACTTTCTATGATAATTATGTAATAAGACAACATACAGAAAAACTGTCAAACCAGAGACTAATGATGCTGGTAATAAGCATGTGAAAGCCCTTTTGTGTCAGTACTTTTCCCCAAACACTAGTCAGGGATAGCTCCATAAATTCTGTTTGCCATTTTGGCGTTACTTTTCCTCTGCCACATCAACCATAAGCCTAAACTTTCTCTCTTTCATACGTGAGGACCTCTGCATTCTCACTGGTGTTACTACTTTGCATGTATGTCCTATACAAATGAAAAAGCATGAAACTGTGCTTATTTCTACCTATCTGAAAGAAATGCAAAAATGCCTGTACAACAGAAAATATCGTTCACTTTAGCACTCTGTCAGTAGCACCAGAACTTTATAGCTAACACAGCCAAGAGATAATGTCCAGTACATACTCTCCCACAGGTGAAGTATAGATCAGGCATGAAAGTTTTAAGTCACATACCAGAAGCAACGAGCATTTTGATAACCACAGGGACTAAGAGGGAATGGTAGAGAGGATGGATGAATTGAAAGGATAGGGAGGTAACTCAGCAAGAACTGTGCTGCCCTGCTTCTGCCAAACACACCTTCGCCTAAACAGCAAAGTGATCCTAAACCTAGGTTTCCCAGAGGATTTTGGTAACTGCATGCTCCTCAATGTCAGAGGCTCCATTCCCAGCATGAACTCACCCTCTGAGCCCGGGCTGCAAGAACAATGCTCTGAACAGTTCAGAAACTGTACGAGGTCAAGTACTGGGAAAATCAGGTCAGGGAGGGTTCTAATTTTACAATCCACAAAAGTATTAATCTTGCAACAATGATCTCTCAAAGTTTTACATCCCTAGCTGTAGAATGGGATTACTACTATCCAGGGCTGTTGTGAGGAAACTTGCAATCATGTGTATAAAAGTTTCCATACTACAGTGATAATTGCTACAGAAAAGCCAATCAGAAACATATTTTGTCAGAATTACATCAAAATTATGTATTTTTTCAGTCAGAATTATTGTTTGTTAAAAAAGTCCAAAATAAATAAGGTATAGGAAACTTACCTATCTGATTGAAGACTGCATTATAATATTTATCAACAATATAGCCTGAACTTGGATAATCTGTAATTTTCAAATGCTTAACATTTTAACCTTAATAGCATTCTTCTGGTATATACCTTTGTTGCATGTGCAGTATATAACAGAATGACCTTCATCCATAGCATCTTTGTAGTACAACAGAAGCATTTAATACAGATTTTATTATAAATGCCTTAATGAAATTCTAATCAATAATACTTTAAAGGATGGTAAAGAAATTGAATACATTCATAGGTAAAAGGAATGTCATTATCTCAGTTCAGTAACTATGAAATAGGAAGATGAAAAAAGTCTGTTTTTCATATTAGAACTGAGCACAGCTGTACAGTTATATAATAAAGTATTGCTTGTATCCATGGCAATAGGGAGTAATTGATGCACCACAGTTATTTTTATAAACCCAAACAAAAAAATTCAACTGGAAATTTCTTTGCCAGTTTCTTGGCATTGTATGGTTTTTATCTGTACATAATGTACAAATTTATAGTCTGAATACACTCACTGATCTGACTCGTTGAATAAAACATGCTGGGTTTTGCTGCATATTAAAGAAGATGGGGATTGCATACCCAACCACCAAGTCTTTCATGAAGGATTGCATGAAAAATATTTCTTGGAATAAGATATATTGTTAACTTAAATTCAGATTTCATTAGGCTTGGGATCTATACACCCTGGGGATTTTTTTTTTTTTTTTTTAATGACTAAAATGTTTTTCAGATGTCCTACAGTGGTAAGTTTAGGAGCATTTAGTAAAAATCAGTAGATGGCTATAATGTGAAAAAACCTAATGGAGACCCAAAAGCTTAGTATATATTTTGTCTTGGACTTGGTTAAAACTCTTGGCCCTCCTTAAGTAAAAATATGTCCATGTGTGCTGTTTTAAAGGAAGATCCCTACTTTCCAACAGCTCCACTTACTCCTTGAAATTATACCAGGAAAGCACATTAAAAATGTGTGATTGTTTAAGGTTTGTTTAAATCTAGATATGCATCCACTAGACAATTAAAAAAAAAATCTAGTGCCCTTTTCAGTCTATTAATAACAATCTGGTCTACAAGAAAAGGGAAAGAAGTAACATTATTATTCTTTTGTTTTGCAAATACAGACACATCTACCCATAACAGGGTTTGCATTTGCAATCACTAATATTTACTTGTAAGAAACTACATAAATAGCAACATTTTGCTGTAAAGCTAAGCACTCTGTCACATACAAACGTCTTGTACTTTCTCCTCGACACATCCTGCTGCAGGATGATCTTCCAGCAGCAGACAGATGACCATGACAAAAGTAGCTTTCCTGGTGAACATCTTTGGTTTCACCTTTTTTTTTTAAGTTTGTTAGAGTCATAATTCTAATTTTTCTTTCAAACTGAAGATGAAACATACTACCTGGGTTTCTGGTTTTATCCTTAACCGAATTCTGATGATGATTAAATAAATTGCATCTTCAAGGCAACGGACAGGCAAGATCTCAGGACTTTTTGTTAAATGAAATAGCATTATATGTAACCCCACCCAATATTCCCCAAAGCACATGGATAATTTAACTATGTATTCAGAACTGTATATTCTTTCTTTACACAGCACAGCACCATCTCCTTTTATTTCTTTCAGTGCTTCTTTTCATTTTCCCCTTCCCCAGTGTCTGTAATGAATGCTTTCCCTGATTTATCAAGTATGTATGACCACAAGTCATTTGCTTTTTTTGAGATTAAAGATGGGTAGTCTCTTAGAAATGCCAGCTGCTGTTGTTTATCAGGGATCCTATTACTTTGGAAACTCTGCATCATAGTTTGCTTGAGCAATAGTCCTGCTACAAATTTTTCATGAGACCAGCCTGAGAGTGTCTTTAAAGATTTGTAATGGAAGAAGGCAAGGGTATATACAAAATTCCCATATCCACGAGTTAACTTTGTTTCCTCCATCCTGGAATTCACAGGTTTATCTGGCAATTCATGGTAAGTGGGCTTGACCTGAGTCCTTAATGCAGGACAGCTTCAGGTACAAGCCAGAGTGTGCATGCGTACAGCCACGCTTTAACCTGATGCAATCTAGTTGTAGCTATAACATCCCTCTGTGACTCAAAAATTACAGCCATTTTTAATATAAATCATCTCCTCATTGGCTAGTGACTGTTCTTAATTGTGTTTATACTTAATGAAAGTATCTAAAGATAATTCTCCCTTATTTTCTCTTTTTAGGCTATTTCTTCTCCTCCCCTACACTACTATATCACAATGCCTTTTTGTCTCGGGATACTGAACAGGGGATTAAAATGCTTTAACAAAAGAAAGGTTATGGACTGTGAGTCAGCAAGAACAAAAGCAGCAAATACATCATGTGAAAGCTAATAATATTTAGATAGGGAGTGCAGAATTTAGCATTTTCATTATATTTTTCAGTTAGCATGAAAGTTTAATCTTCCACTAATCATTGAAAATGTAAAATAAACAGGGCTCTCAGCATATCACAGTCTATACTCGGGTCCCCAGGAGAGTGAAAATGACAAAAGAAACCTAACAATATGATGCTATATATTCTGAGATATTGCCATTCAATCTGATTTGCCACATGCCCATACATTTTAATGCTGACTTCATTATGAAATCTCTTCTTGATTAATCATTGGTGAACAATGACTAAATTGCACTCCAGCATCAGCTTGAACTGGGGCATTGTTTGCAGCGACATTCATCTGAAAAGCATACCAGATGGGCTGAGGAAAGGTCAGTATGGTACTACCACAGTAACAATGGACAAAGCTCATAAACTGGTGGCAGGAATAGTTGAACAGAGACTACAGTAGCTTTACAGAACATGCTGTAAGACTGTTCAGTTTTTCTTTAAAATCATGTTAAAGAAATGCATTATCAAAATATTTTATAGTGTTCACCACCTCAGTATCATCAACAAAAAGAATAAAAGGCACATAAAGCTACTGAAACTTCTGAACTTTAAGTAAATATGGATCTTATGAACATTAAGATAAATATAGATAAATATTTATCCATAATATGGATAAATTATGGATATCCATAAATATGGATAGATTTTGATATGGACTTCTGCACATTAAGAAAAATTACCACGTTTAACTGTTTCTTCTATGACTGTACAGGCTTCCATGGTATTTGTGTAGCTGCTTAGCATCTAAGCAGTCCCAAACTGAAAGGTTCTTGGGTCCTGTAAGACTTGGACCACGGCTTCCCTTATACATTCCAGTTCTTTCCTCCAGCGCACGTTAGCTTATTGCTCTTATGGTAAAGACTTGCTCTTACAGTCTCTAACAGATGTTTCCTTCTAATTATCACTGACATAACCCTCACTGCTGTGAAACAAAAGGTGTACTCTCATTTCTCCAATTTATAAATAGACTGTCCTAAACAAAAAACTGTCCTAAACCCTTCCGCAACTGCCATTTCAATGGTCGCAGTGCCATAGAGCATTGCCAATCCTCCTAAAATTTTGACAGACTTCCCTTCGTTTCAACCTTATCTCACACTTGAGTTTAGTTATGATCCTCTGAGACATCTCTCCAAAGCCCTTGGAGAGTCTTAACTTGCTCAGCATACCCAGAGAGCACCTACTATGCTTCTGCCTGTGCCAGGTTCAGCATGATGTGTCAGGGTCATTCAAAGAGTAGGGTAACGCAGGGGAAAGGAAAACCTGTACAAAACACATGGAACCCCACACAAAGTCTCCTCAGGCCTCCATTAACCACTCAGCAGGCCACCCTCGTGACTGATAAGCCTTCAGGAGTCTTTAGCCCAAACATGCCATTAGTGAGGTTTTTTTTCAGTGAGCATCTACAATTGTTGTGTTTAGCCATGCTATAAATAGTAGTATTAGTCTCTGCATTTCCTTTAAGCTCACATGCCCTCAAGTATCTGATAAATACTGCTCATTTTTTGACACTGATCTGTTAAATGAGCAAATTTAAAACAAAGAGATCATTTTATATTGGGTTGTGGGGTTTTTTTTTAACCACAATGAGAATTTGCATAACATTATGGTAGTTTATACACTTCACTACAGGAGACATATTTCAAGGTTAATAAGTTCTGGCAAACTGATGTATTAAAGTTACTAAATAAAATGTCATAAAATAACCTTATATTTGACATTTTAAGATGAGTGAAAAATTATCACAAGAAAACTGTAATCCATGTCTTCTAAACACCAATCTCTTTCTTCTAATAAACAAGAGCAAGTAAATACTTTATTAACACTTAAGTTTACTTTTCTTCTGCAACTCCCTTTCTTCACATCAAATTTTGCTTCGTATAATGAATGCAGGAAAGTAGCTGGTACATTTTTAATGCTTGAAGTTGTATACAGAGGTACATTCTATGTGTGCACAGAGGCATAGTATGAGATGCTTTAGGAGTCTTGGGCTTATTTCAGTGTACACAATAGATAAACTTTAGATATACAACCAATTAGCTACTGGAGCTGTACAAAATTATGTGGAGCCAATTGGAAAGGTGCCTTTTTCTGCTAAACTATGAAGCCCTCACAGCTGAACCACAGCAATTAAAGGACAGGAAAAATAAGGTTGCCCACCATATAGCTTGTGATTTAATACAGTATATCTGTTTTTTTAATATATATTTATGAGTCTTAAAACAATGCAGAAAACAGCAAGTATTTTCGAGATACTTCTTTCTTGATTGCTCAAGACCTTTAAACAGCAGCACATAGTATAAAACAATTGGCTTTTTTTTCAATAAGATAAATGTCCTTTCCTAAAGGATCACAAAAAGTGTAAGTCAGATGTTGAATTCATAACCAATATACAAGGGTCATCTGAAAGACTGATATTCAAAATCTTATGAAGGAAAGGCGTAGCTGTATGAACTTCTATACCCAAGCGATATCAAAGTTTGCATATAAGAGCTTTCAATAATATATAATACCAGAAAGTGACTTTTAAGATCTATTTTATATTAAGGAAGTAGGTGTGGCTAGTATTATAATATAGAATTTCAAGAAAACAGTTTCTAGGGCCCCTGTACCAGTGATTGTAAAAGAGTCATGCTGTACTTGCTTGAGATTAAGATATTCTTGTGGTAGCACTGCTGGCTGAATAAACCACCTTCACCCAGTACTCATAAGAAAACACCTAGACCCTCCCTACACTGCTGTCAGATGGATAAACCCACACTCCTCTTCCACCTATCCTGCTGTCCTCCTCCACCTAACCCACACCCCTCCTCCATGCAGACAAAACATTGTCCGTGTCACATTGTGCTGAAACTACAGGAAGAGAGAGAAAAACCCTTCCCTGCAAGCTCACAAACCACTATACAACTTTGTTATGCTTATTCAAAGTAGGGGTAGTTCTCTGAATCACAGTCACAGAGTGGTAGGGGTTGGAAGGGACCTCTAGAGATCATCTGGTCCAACCCCCCTGCCAGAGCAGGATCCCCTAGAGCAGATCACACAGGAACAAGTCCAGGCAGCTTTGGAAAGTCTCCAGGGAAGGAGACTCCACCACCTCTCTGGGCAGCCTGTTCCATGCTCTGTCACCCTCACAGGGAAGAAGGGTTTCCTCATGTTCAGGTTGAACCATCTGTTTTCCAGTTTATGGCCATTGCCCCTCGTCCTGTCACTGGACACCACTGAGAAGAGCCTGGGCCTATCCTCCTGACACCCACCCCTTAGGTATTTATAAGTATTGCTAAGATCCCCCCACAGCCTCCTTTTCTCCAGGCTAAACAGACCCAGCTCTCTCAGCCTTTTCTCATATGGAAGGCGCAACATATTTTTAGAAGATCAACATATTTTTTATGAAATTCAGTTGTGGATCCCATATTGTTCATTATAATTTCTCTTTTCACCTACATGATGATGGGATGTAGGTTGCTGGAGGGCAAATGCTAAGCAGGTTTGCTGTCAAGGTTGAGTGACTTCCTTATATTTGTTCTTCAGAGGAGGCTGAAATATGATATACACTCCTCAGTGGAATCCAACACAAGGCCAAATTCCTGTAGTCCGCACTTAGCTCCTCTGCTCTCTTGTAGCTGCCAAATCAATACTACAGAATTTCTGAGCTTTCTGCGCTGGTTGTGCACTGCTGCACGGATTGTCTTCAAGGGATACGCTTTCATTTACCCTGAGTACAAAGTATTCAGGTTTGGGCATTATTTCCCTTTCTACAGTCTAAATCTACTTATCAGCATGGTGTCCTCCTGTCAGATAAGAGGCCTCTGGATGAGGTATGGCAACATCCTCTCTTTCCAATGCTGCCACTGAGGACAGAAAAGGACAGTCTGTCCACAGTGCTACAGGCCATGGGGAAGAAAGCTTTTTAGTATGATAGAAGAGTAAATGCTTAGGGTTTAATTAGATACTGACTGCTTTAATAATGACAAATCACTGGCAAAATGATGGAAGGTACTTGTGGCACAGAGTGTATTATTTGGACACAGGAGTGCAGGAAAGGGGGGGTTATAAAGTAGCTTTCTCTAGCATAAAGAAGAAGAAAAGTTGTTTACCATCTGTGAAACATGACGAGATTAGTTATAAACCAGTTATTAACCAGCTTCTGGGTTTTGTTATTAACTCAGAGTAAGAGCTTTCTTTTTCAGTACCATCTTTAGGAGGTATTTTGTGGTGACTACCTGAAAAGGTAAAGAATAGAGGACAAATGACTAGTTTGTAAGGAATTTTCCAGTGAGTAAGCAGGTATTCTGCACTTTTATCTACATCCCATTAGCTGTGCTAGATCACTCTGGTGTGTAGTGGTTGTTTAATATCACTGGGGAGTTTTACACAATAGAAAAAGTATATAATGTGTCAGGGATTTTCATGGGCTTGTGCTGGCAGAGGCTACTTACGGTGGGCACAGTGGAATGTGTCAACCATCTTTATGATTTTGCTCAGCTCTGGTTATAGAACCATTCAGTTGGTAAATTTTAGACTGCAGGGAATCTATTTGTCATTATGACTTGAACAAGAGTGTGCCTGATTAAAGGCTAGATGAGGATATTGTGGGAAGTTTCTTTCAAGGTCAAGTCTTGTTAATATAAATTTTCATATAATATAAATTTTATAGAGATAAAAATCAGCAATTGTTTAATGATTTTCAGTGTGTTTTCCTAAACTGTATGAGTACAATCAGTAGGACTTCTTCCTGGACTGAAGCAATTCCTTATAGGCACTTAGTTGGCATTTTGAAAATATTTTGTTTTCCTAGAAGAATAGCCTTGTTGAATAAAAATCTTAATAAGACAGGTGTAAGCACTCTGCTTGGGGCACATGCAGTGACGTCTGATGACTTGACTGTATATTAAAAACTATTTGGTATGTTTTGACTGCCTGTTGTTTTTAGAGATTGCTTCTATGCAGTGTAGTTTGAAGACTATTGGATTATTTTTCTATTATTTTTAAAGGTTTTACATAGCGCTTAGGAGAGGACTCTAGGTATAGAAGCATTTCAGAGAAAACTTAATGGCAGGAGGAAGATTATTGAACTTACAAAAGCCCTGTGAGTCTACATTTTCCACTCCCCATAAGTATGTCATCTGCATAACTGCACAGGCTTTGTGATAAGATTATTTAAAAATCTGTCCTTTGCAGCAGCTCTGTGAAAAGTTGACCATGCAAGGCTATGTGTGCTTATAGTTTAGAAGTGTAGATCTTTGGAAGAAACATTTTTTTCTGTGAAAAGATGAAAAAGGCGAATGCTAAAATATCTTTGGGACCACGTGACAAATTTGAATGGGAGTTTATGGCGATGACAGTCAGGTATTAAAGAAAAAAAAAAAAAAGGAGCTACACAAATGAAGTAGCAGGGACACATCCTCTGGAAAAATGGGGTGAGAAGAGTTTTCTACATTCGGGGGGAAAAAAAAAAATCACTGAATGAATACTAGTCAGTCATCTAAAACAACTAGATTTTTTTTTTTTAATTAGTGCCATTATTTTAGGCTCACCTCTGAGCCCAGTAAAACCTGATGGAAGACTGTCTTCAGATCATCTGCTATCTAATTTCACTGACTCTCAGTATCATACAATACCATACTTTCCACTAATATTTCAGATCCTGCCACAGAATTTCTAAGTAGAACCAGTATGTCCAGAGACATATCAACTAAAGAAATTCCTCAATTTTTAGGGTTGGGTTTTGGTTTTTTTTCATAAAAAGACTTGGTTTAAGTCCACTTATGGTTTAAGGTCCACCTTATGGACAGGTGTCTACTTGGGTTATCAAATGTAAATATGTTTTTAGTTCGTATTTACCATTAGTCAACAAGAATACAGCAGGCGTAAGGCAGTTCCTACCCAAACTATGTGCCTGTCTTGAGGTGGAAAGAATTACTCACATACATAGATCTATCTCTAGATATCACACTGGAACAAATACACACAGGTGTCATACTACCTGCACCATTACATTCCTCTTGCTAGGAATTCCAGCCAGGAAATAAGAAACTTCACCCTTGGAGAGACTCATAAATAGTTAAGTACTCCCTATCAAAAGACAATAGAAGGCAAAAATACCCAATATAACTATGTAATGAACAACAACTGAACAAACAGAGCTATAGCACTCACACACAGTCAAGTTATTGCTTAGACTATTACCAGGATTTTACAGTAGCATCATTTGATTTTCTAGCTTCATGGCAATTATATCAAAGGTCTTTTACACTTTTCAGATGTGTATCATTGCTTTAAAATAAATTCTATTATGAAGTCCTAGGTGGGAAGGAAAAACAAGAAAAAGTTGCTCAAGGTCACAGACTGCCATGTTCAATAGCTTATTTGTAATTTTTTTGTCATCTTTCTTTAACTCCTGGAAGTCAAGTGATGGTATATTCTGCTTCCCATGCAAAGGACGTGGTACAGTACAACATTATTTTTTTTTTTTTTCCCCCACTACAGATAAGGGAAGCTCAACTTCTCAATTCTCGATGCAAATTGGAATTTGCACAGTTCAGGTTAAATTGACTTTGGCTCCATCTCACAACATCTGAAATCATACTGCAGTTCTCCGGTGCTTTTAGGACATAATTAGATAAATTCATAGATTAAGCTGCTCCTGGCAGTACTTGCTCTTCTGTGAATAGTACACCAATTCCACAGCACATTGAAATACAAACTGTAGCTGCAATACCAAGTTGGCAATGCATCTTTGCTGTCAATTGTTGTGTGCCATATGGACCCACTTAAGCCTCTTCCTCTTTTGGCTCTTGAAGAGAAGGCAGCCATTGTGGCCAGTCATGAGGTCAGTTTGGAAACCAAATGGCCCAGGTGCAAAAACTTCAGCAGGGCCATCTGCATCCATGACTGGGTTTTTGGCTAGATTTATCCCTGCCCATATTTAAACATGATATCTGCCTTCTTGCGTAATGTTACCATTTTCTGCCAAATAGAACCCAGTAAGTCTGTTCTAATTTGTATTGTAAGCGATCACAAAATACACCCAGTATATTGCAAATTTTTGTATCTTATTCCACTCTTATACTTCAAATATGAAAAGAGCTAACATTCTTTTTTCTGAGTATTTCTTCTATCAGATAACACACACAGAAGTTCAGGTGAAAGTTCTCACAAACTCAAATGTAGATATTAATAATCTCTTTTTAAAAAGTTTGATGCCAGCCACCAAGGAAAGTTGAGATACTCAGAGGAAAGATTAGAAGCATAATTATAGTGATATTGATATGGCTACAGCCTCATACTTTGTACAAAATGCGAATGCTTTATCCTTTGATACACAATTCTTAAAAAGCCTAGATAGATGCATATTAATCAAGCTTATTTTATGCTCAACGGTATCACAGTTAACAAATATCTACTGGATATTTAAATTATACTTACATTTCCTGCCACAATTCTATCCGAAGCCCAGATAATCATATTGGTCTCCTGTTTCTCTCCTCAAAAAAAGGCAACATAAGAAAAAAGAAAAAAAAAAAATCAGACCCTTATCACTGCAGGGCTGTAACGCCATTTGAAGAGCAAGAAAAACGCATTGTAAAGTAACTCATGCATGTCATATATTAATACCATTCTGTTGGTACATTTCCTGTTTGTCACTCTTAACACATCAGGTTTCACCTTCAGTTTGGAGAAAGCACAGATAGAGTACCTGTGCAAAACCTCAAGAGAGTCTAACCTGCCACCATATCATTCAACTTCTATATTGTGTTAACAGCATGCTATGCAAGAAATGCATGGAATAACGAGTCACATTATTTGACAAAGACTTTACCAAATTACTGTTAAAAAAAAAAGTCTCTCATAAACTATAGGACATATACATATATATACACACACACACAGATGTATTAATTATGTCACATAGCAGAATTTTTCTATTATCACTACTATAATATACATTATACTTCCAGTTTCATATTATGATTTGCTATAGCTTTCTTAGTCTTAAAATGGATTAAAGCAATCCTTTCTTTATTCTGATCTGGGGAAAAACTTATCTTTTCAATGTAATTCATCTTTGCCCTCGTTTCCTTTATGTTTTGTTCCAAACTGTTATACAAAACAATTTTGTCACTTCGGTTATTTTTTCCTGAGGTAGCATAGGTCTACTGGACATAGATCTCCAGAAAATTCTGACTTGGCTCAAAAGCACAAAGCTTACACAAATAAAATTAGAAACTAAGGAGCTTTGCATCAAGCACTTCAGGCTGGTATAAGCTGCACCGGAATGAAGTTCTGCTACCAAATAAAAATGGCAATGGGGAGCTGCATCATGGTCAAAGTAGCTTTCAATTTTTAATTTTACTGCAGAAAAGCAAGAGCCACACTCCCTGCTTAGGGTTAGCTTTAAGTCTCTGCAGCAGAGGCCTTAACCCTATACACAGGACTTCAAAAAATTAGTGTTTAGCAGGAAAAAGATTTTGCAGTCTGCTGTCTCAAAGAAAATAAATAAATGAATGAATGGAAACACCCCCCGAAACACCCAAACAACCCCAAACCCACAAGAATGCTTTTGCTCCCATGAAAGAAGCAAAATGAAGGTGACAGTCTGGAATGGTAGTGAACTGTCAGTTTTTTGAGGTTGAATCTTTGTCAAATGACTGACAATAGATTTCAGAAATTCGTGAGCAGTAGCAAATATATACAAGCCTATGTAGAGCCCTAAGAATTTATTTGTAGGTATTTTATACCAAGGGTATGAAATAAATGCATCCAGAAAGTGATTTCAAATTCCAGACACACATGTGGCACTCTGACTGGCATCTCAATAATGCCTAGGAAACACACCGATTTCTTTGTTTGATTTTTATGGATGGATTCTGCCTCATATTCATAACAAGGTGTCCCATTCCAGCCAGCGCATCTCAAGGTTGCAACAGCACTGCAGTGATTAGTGTCGCAACTTGAGCTTCGTGCTTTAAAACATCACCCAACTATGCAGCACTTAACAAATTTAGTATCCTGTATAAATATGTTTGTGTAGACTGTATGTATGTATGCTACTTAGATTCTTTTTCTTTTAGTATTAACAAATTCATAGCAAATGCAAACTATTTGTAATTCCACAATTTTACGGAATTGCTAAATGCCTTGTTCGTATCGTGTCACAAAAAACAATACTTTTGTCATGTAATTATAGTTAACAATACTAACAGAGAATCAGTGGGAGTCTGATACCCCAACCTGTTGAAATGTAAAGAATACATTCAGCTTTGTTGAGCTAATATCAATTGTAGCAAACTCAGCACATTTTTTCCAATATGGCATACAAAGGTCAGAGTCCTCTCCCCTGCTGTATACACGAAGATGTGCGTGATGGCCATACCACCTCTACAATATCAGTCCTGCCAAAAGATGCTGGCTAGAAGCCAAAGTCACAGACTGTTCTCTAATGAAAACAGAAGACACATAAGAGAAGACACAATCAACCCTAGACACACTGGCATAAATCTTTCAAAATGCAATGCAAGTGCCTTAGACTTGCTTATTTTGTTTACTTCTAAGGTTTTCAAGGAAGCCTTTTTTGATTCACCAGTTTCACACTTGCTTCAGACAGATCTGGAACTACTATACAAGATATTAAATATCACTGGTCCCTTCACATTTCCTAGAAAACTAAAGAAAGAAATGAAATGCCTTAAAAAATATATGACACAATGGGCTTTAGTTACAGCCAGATCCTTGAAACCACAACAATGATCTATGAGGCTACTCCCTTGTTATCAAGTTATCATCTGGGACTTCTCACCCACACACAGTCAACTACTTGTAACCAGGAACTCTGCCTTCTGCTCTCCCTAGAATATGAACATTTAGCTGGCTTACCTGTATCAAGCTAAATGGAAAAACAAGACGTTTGTTCAAAGATACAAAGCAAAGATCAATGTATATGATAAATTATTTAGGTCATGTTTAATTGTATGTTAAATTTGCATTGCTCAAATCACTACAATGCCCTTTTGAGTGTTTCAAGCTTACCTATAGTTAGGAAACATAGATAAACATCAAGTTCTTCTAAGTCTTCATGATCTGACAATGTAGTGTATTTACAAAGTATATGTGACAGAGGATTTCTCCCATCTGAAGAGAAAATCTGGGAGAAATGACAATGATACAACCTGTAAATCTATCTTTAAAATACTTACAAAGACAGTCCTGTATTTAATTGTAGATATAAAACCAAAAGTGATTGTCATGCACTAAATAAGACCAAATATAACAAGCTTAAAGGCAATCTCTCTATATCAGATTTTACAAGACTATATCAGCACAAATGAAAAAGATTTGAGGTTTTGAGATAAACCAGCATTGAACAATAATCTTTTGATAAACCTCAAATTCCAGATGATCTTAGTGGGTTTCAGGCAATAGCTGTATTCATACAGCATCACAATGAGGTATCTGGCTTATTTTTAACAACATATGTAGATAGTGGTCCTGTTTTCATAGAATCATAGAATGGTTTGGGTTAAAAGGGACCTTAAAGATCATCTAGTTCCAACCCCCCTGCCATGGGCAGGGACACCATGCACTAGACCAGGTTGCTCAAAGCCTCATCCAGCCTGGCCTTGAACACTTCCAGGGATGGGGCATCCACAGCTTCTCTGGGCAACCTGTCCCAGTGCCTCCCCACCCTCTCCGGGAAGAATTTCTTCCTGATGTCTAAAATAAATCTACCCTCTTCCATTTTAAACCCGTTACCCCTTGTCCTGTCACTACAGGCCCCTGTAATAAGTCCCCCTCCAGCTTTCTTGTAGCCCCTTCAGGTACTGGAAGGCTGCAATAAGGTGTCCCTGGAGCCTTTTCTTCCTCAGGCTGAACAAGCCCAAATCCCTCAGCCCTCGGAGCACCTTTGCGGCCTCCTCTGGACTCGCTCCAACCAGCCTATATCCTTCTGATGTTGAGGGCTCCACAGCTGGACACAGCACTCCAGGTGGGGTCACACAAGGACAGAGCAGAAGGGGAGAATCCCCTCCCTCGACCTGCTGGCCACACTTCTCCTGATACAGCCCAGGAAACGGTTGGCTTTCTGGGCTGCCAGCACACACTGCCGGCTCATGTCCAGTTTTGATATTACATAAAATAATATCTAGTATAGATCTTTTTTAAAAATAATAACTTGAGATCTCCCGTGAGGGCATATCACAATATACTCGCACAGCTCTCAATAGTTCCATGAGTATTTATCGAGCAATACAATAACTTAAAGCAATTTTGTAATTTATTTAGTTTTCCACAAAATAATAAAATGCACCCTTCTCTGATAATGTTCATGGCTAAACAGTGTTTTTAATCCAAATGCATGTCTCCAAATATCCTTACACTAGCACAATTTTTTTTTTGTTTTGACATAAGTTCTTAATTAATTGAACTTCTTGATACTATAAGCTATAGAAGATCAACTACATAAAAATGAGATGTCAAATCTTCCCCATACATCAGGCATAATGCTACTTTCATCATATCTTTGCAAGACATCAGATATGTTAATATTTATGGAGTATACACGGAGGAATACTGCTAGAATTAATAAATAATAAAGCTAATATTTTTTGCAAAAATAAATCATCAGATATCTCATTATAAACTGGATGTCTTCAGTTGTAGATAATTTAGTGCAGTAATAAATAACAGGAGAACACAGTGCTGATGGAATTATATTCCATTATTTAAAATATCTTGCTACTCATAATGGAATGTATTCTTTTTTGTTCAGTACCAAGGAAGTAGACAGAACTGGTTTAGAATTGAGGGTACTTTCAAACAAAAATTAGGTTGCCTCTAACACGTCAGCTAGACATAATTGAATAGGTGTATATAACACATACCATTTCTCTAATGTACTTCAAAATTATCCTGGGATGTGCCTTTGGCAAGATGTAGCTCAGAGAAATTTAGCCTGTTGTTCTTACTGTCTAAACAATAATAGACTTCTTCCATCGTGAACAAGGTGTTATCTTACAGATTCTAACGTTATCACTTTGACTCTTACCTGTAGGAGGGAAATAAAGAATCAACAAGGGGTGAGGATTTGGGTTGTGGGGTTTATTTTTATGCAACTATTAACAGAAATTCTTAGCATATTTAATATATACTCGCATTCAATACTGTTAATAAGTTTGGCTCATTTCTGATGTATCTAGTCTGATGACTCAGCTTTGTAAAATCAGTAACAAATTTGTGCAGTATTCAGTATTCTGAGAAGTGCCATAGGATTGGCCCCTTCCCTCTATAGCTAGGATTTTCAAAGCCTGCTAAAGAAATCAGGTATTGCGTTCTCATTGAAAGTCAAAGACACTGATGCTGAACTCCATTAGACCTCTTCATTTGTAAAATCCCAGCCTATTCTCCTTGACATGGGACATGTCTTCATTCTCTTTCTAATCTATGCCTGGTATGCATTGTACAAGTGTTAATTAACTGATAGTAACATAATTAAGAAAATGTTGCTATGGATCATTGTAATTCAGTTTCAGACACTGACAGTGAAATAGAAATACAATTTTAAAATGGCAACTTGCTGCCAAGCACAATGGAAATAGGAATATCCACATGAGGTTATGATTAAAACTCCAGAACCTTCAAAAGTAAGGCTCTACTGCTTTATTTTCTTACAGCTCTCTTCCTTATGCTATAGAGTTCCTAATCTATGCACAGTATACGACTATGAGATTTACATATGATTTTAGTAAATCACTAAGCCCATTCTGCTATTGAATTTCTCAGTATGTGACTTAGTGAACTGGTTTTATGTCAAAAGCACATTAAAAAAAGATAAGCCTAGACAGCATTTTCAGCCTACAACAGATAAGTTAACACTGTATTGTTTAGTTTTCTGTCTGCACCTAAATGACAAAGTGATGATTTGTTTAAACATTAGAAGTTTTAAATATATACTGATCAAATATTATCTAAGAACAGTTTAAAGGGAAGTGGTACATAAAATCGATGTTTAATTGATTAATTTACTTTACAAGTCAGGGACTTATGAGACTAGAAGCTAATACAAAGCGG
Source organism: Eurypyga helias (assembly GCF_000690775.1). Classification (NCBI taxonomy): domain Eukaryota; kingdom Metazoa; phylum Chordata; class Aves; order Eurypygiformes; family Eurypygidae; genus Eurypyga; species Eurypyga helias. The sequence goes on from NW_010226159.1 coordinate 52,962, forward strand.
AAGGCATAAACTAAATTATCCACCAGGTGGATTCCATTACATTTCTGTGTCTGCAAAATTAAAATCCTGATAACACAAACAATCACGTTCCAACAGACGGTAAAACACCACCTAGCCAGCAGCAATTGCCATTGTTTTCAACAGTGCTGTGAGGATTTACACGCCCTGAGGATGCAGTTTGCTGAAATCTACAAAACACCTCCCTTTATTTTTCATCCTCATTTACTAGGTTCAAGGTTTGCTCTTTTTAGCCTATTGTAGTAACACTGCTGAGAGGGAAAAAACCACAGCACATTACACTGAATGTTAATGATATTATGATTCATGAGCCAAATTTCTATATCCAAGAAACAAACTTCTAAATCAAGTTTTCATTTAGCATGAAAGGAACAAATATCCACATTGGCATTTAGTTCCAAGCTCCTAGAGATGCCCAATACAACACCAATACTCCTATTAGTGTCCTATATAACCCTCTTCTCAAGAATTAGAATTATAGAATCATTTGTGTTGGAAGGGACCTTAAAGACCATCTTGTCCCAACCCCCCTGCCATGGGCAGGGACACCTTCCACTAGACCAGGTTGCTCCAAGCCTCATCCAGCCTGGCCTTGAACACTTCCACCGGGTGAAGTTCCCCTGGTGCAGCAGCTATATTCTAAGTGGGACAGGAAAGAAAGTGGAAGTGGAAGAAAAATGGACAGAGTGATAGTAAGTATTTTGCATATTCAGCCTGTGCTACGAGGTGCAAACAACATGATTACAGGAATTTCCAGTGTTACTTTCAGTGCTCAGTAAGGTAACAAAAGGGGTCCATGAACGTGACTCAGAGCCACTTTCTATTTTCATCTTTCTTTTATTTGCCATTGACTCAAACAAGCAAAGACTGATGATGCAAAATATTGATTCTCACATTCAGAAGCTGGATGTCCCTTTTGGGACCTCTTCTGTATCTTTACACATTTGAGAGTCAAAGTTCTCCACACTAAAATATAGAGTCTGTAGCAGAAATTATGATTTCTATAGGAGTCACATAGTTTGAACCCTATCCTGCAAACAACTCTGCATGAAACTATGCACACGAGCCCCACTGAAATTAACAGAGCAAGCAAAACACACAGGTATATGAGTAAGTATTGCAGGACTGGGGCTTTGAGCATTATACATCTGCTTCTTCCCAAAAGATAAGATGAAGTGCATCATCTTTTCCAGCTGTACACTGTGAAACAGAGCTCAGGGGAGCAAGAATCCTAAAAAGGTAAGTGACAACATCAACAAGATGCCATTCCTGAGAAATCTCTTCTAAAGTTATTCATAAGTTGCCCTACGACCGCATGGCTAACATCTACAGACGACCAAGATGGGATACATAATTGTACAAGAAACCCATTTGTTTCCTACATACGCAATTTTAAAAGACGTTACAGGAAAGATGACAAATGTGTATTGATTTTTTTATCAGAAAACGGCTATTTCATGCATTTTTTTTTTAATTGTAGGAATTCTCTATGTTTAGCCAAGGTAAATATGCAATCATTAATAATGTAAGAACATGGACATTGTTTGGGATTAAATTAAAACCATTTGCCTTATGCACGCTCATTTCCTCTTTTACTACTCAATTCCCCTGTGATGCCATCTGATCACTTCTTGAATGTCCCCTGTGCTTTTGCCTTAACAATCTTGCCTGGTAGGCCATTCCACACGTTTGTGATTCTCGGCATGGAAAAAATGCTTCCTGACATCTGTTCTGAATTTGTTTCTCTTTAATTTCCATTTATGCTTCCTTATCCTAACATCTGTGTCATTCTGAAAACGGTAATTCAGATTGACGTTATCTGTGCCATTTAAGATTTTACATTCCCTAGCTAAAAGCTACCCATAACCATGTAGTGTTTTTGTACTTCTTATTGATAGTTAGTTTAGAAACATTTCCCAGTTGTAATTCATATGTTTTAGGTTATAGTTTGCTTTATTTTTGGTATTTTATTCTCTTTGCAGGCACATTTCTTTCAAATCGAGGGCTATCACTGTACTCAGTGGGCCAATTCCAGCCCATAGGTCTTTCCCACAGCTGTTCTATAGGAAGAAAATAACTAGACTTTGGCCAAAATAAGGTTAATGGGGGTATCAAGAGGACTGTATATTACACTGATTTCTGCTATGGGTTAATAGCGTGCCTTTGGTTATTCTACAAACCTGGCACCTAGGAAACTTTAAAATTGTTTCTTTCAATGTCTTAAATATGGGAGTTGGGGGGCAAATTTTACTCAGCAAACATTTTGTTTTGCCAATTTCACTCCATTTTTTCCAGACAGCCAGAGGCACAAAAAGATTGGGAAAGTTACTCTTACCATTTTTTCAAGTCCACAAAAGAATCTGGGACTATTTTTTTCTATTCCTTTAAATCCCTAAGACTGAGATTTAAGTATCTTCTTTTACCTGCCCTTAATGAAACAAATACTTCCAAGAGATGAACTGCCAGAACCTAGACTCCCAACAAGGAAAGCAATTAACAGCATGTTTAACAGCAATTAGCAAACAGTCCTATTTTAGATGGTTGGTAACTATGATTCAGAGTTTAAAACGTCACTGTCTAAAAACAAAAAAAAAAAAAAAAAAATAGAGCTAGAGCAATATGGTAGATGATTATGGAGTCTGGTCTAAGGGTTCATGCTGGAGAACACAAAACATCAACTATTGATCCCTTTTTCATGTCATGGTTTAGCTGCAATCAGCAACTAAGCACTACACAGCCATTCCCCAGGAGAGAACCAGAGGAAAAAGATAAGAGAACTCATGGGTTGAGATAAGAACATTTTGACAACTGAAAATAAATTAAATTAATTATGATAGTAATAATACTAATAATACTATGCAAAGAAAATATTACTACTAATAATAGTGATAATAATATGTAATAAAAAGAGAAAAGGGAAAAAGAAAAAAACAATAATCGAAAAGAAAGTGATCCAACCACTCACCACCCAGCCAGTCCCCAAGCAGCAAGAGCCAGAGCAAGTAAACTAGAACCCCCAGTAACAGACCCCACTACCCCCCAACTTATAGATTGAGCGTGACATTTTATGGTACGAGATATCCCTTTGGTCAGTTTGGGTCAGCTGTCCTGGCTGTGTCCCCTCCCGGCTTCTTATAGAGAAGTCGTCGGGAACACAGGGGCAGGATCAGAAACTGACTTGGTTTAAAGTAAACATTGCTTGGCAACAACTAAAACCAGTGTGTTGTCAACATTCTTCTCAGCACAAATCCAAAACATAGCCTCATGCTCGCTCCTGTGAAGAGAATTCACAGTAATTTAGAAACTGAAACCAGCACAGTAGTAAAGACATATAATTCATACAGAGGTGTGTCTCAAGTCATGGCCAAGTCTTACTCTTTTGACTCCAAAATACACAAATAAGATTATTTGAAATTATTAAAGAATTAGCAGTAATTTAGGTAATTTTTTTACCTTACTTATTCTTGATTGTTGAATTACTATCTATAGCATGTGTCTCAAAGGTACTACTGAACCATGAAACTGGTACTGCCTAGAAAGGTTCAAATAATAATTACTAGCACTTAATTGTTCTACACAAATTCCTCCCAAAGTATAACTTTTTGCAGCAAATATTTCTGGGAAGATTGAAAAAACATTCTATTTTACTCCACCATGCTAGTAGAGTGATTTGGAAAATACACCTGGATACCAAGAAGTAGAAGTTTTAGTTTTTCTCAAGTTCATAATTTTCTTCCTGGATATGAGAAGATAATACACTTAAAAGTATCATTATTCCTTTTAGTTCTTAGAGTAAAAAAAGAAAATAGCCTATTTCTCTATATTTAGAAAGAGTGCATGTTCAGTCTAACTAGGTTACTTAGGGTTTTGTAATGGAAAACTGGCCATCATTCAAACACTAAAGGCGACATTAACCTTATTTCAGAAAGGATTATCTTGATTCATTCATCCAGGTGAGGTAGTGGGCTTTGAAATACACAAATATGATGTAGCTTATGTCTCTAGATTATGTCCCATGACAGTAAAATACAAAAGCACAAGATACTGTGCAAGTAAATATGGTGGAGGAGTATGTGAATGAGTGTAGGAAGGGAGACTGATTTAAAAACTGAGGCATTCAAGAAGTAATGTGTCACTTAAAACGTGTTTCAAATCAAAGTAAAAATCTACGCCCTATAGCCATCTTGAGCACACTAACAGGGGAAAGGTGGAAGACGAAGGAACCAATATCAGTATCTGTTTTAATTAAAGGTGAGAGGGGAAAGAATTTTTACATATTATATATTGTTAGTGCAGCAGTTTGATCCCTTTCCTTTAAATGGGGATTGCAAACAATAAACACAGCATTCTAATTACTTCTGCTGAAGAGCGTTTTTTAACAGTACTCAATATTTTTTCAAGTAAAATGAGGCAATTATCTTACATCATGTCTTTTAGGTTGCTTATTTTTGGCAGGGGAAAAAAGGTATTTTCCCAAAATGTTTGATATTCCGGAACACAATATAAATTCCTGTACTTCCAAGTAATTTCTCCTGTCTTACAAAACAGGCCTGGGTTATTGACCCTGCTCTAACTAAGCTTCTTCACTGATTAAAAGGTAAGTTTCTTTCATGGCTATATCATTTTAAAACCTATTCAGATGCGATAACATTTTTGCTCCTGTATCTTGGCAACATGATTTATTCTGTTAACACTGACTGTTACAGTCTGAAAAAGCTGTACCATCTGGGTTGAATTAATAGCCTACCCAGAGAAATAAATGAGAATGGTCTGCTATAATTAACATGTAGGTAAAGTATATTTAACAGATTATTATAATTAATATGTCAGTTACAGATTTTATGCTAAAAAGAGTTGTGAACACAAGATATTAAGATTAGTTACCCTCTCTGTATGTGCCTAGTAAAAATGCAATGGAAGAATAGATTCAAAGAATCAATAAAATTGACCTTAACATTAAGAACATCAGATATGAAATTTCAAGGAAACAGAGGCAATGTAGGGTATTATGGAATAGCAGTAGAAAATTACTAGGTTGAGTAATTCAGAATTAGCAACAGTAAAACTCAAATGTGACACTAAAATATGAAAAAAAAATCCTCCACCAAATGCATGAGTGATGAATTAAGTGGTAAAGGCATCCATCTATGAAGAAGGACAGGGCAGATGTGTTTCTGAAAGCTGTCTTGGTTTGTATTACATAAAACATAGGACACAGTAGAAAGACAAGAGAGATGTGGGTTTGATCAAAATTCCATAGAGTGCTGTCATCCACATAGCAAAACCACTGAGTTTTGTTGGTAGGCTTTTAGCAAGACACAAACGTAGGTTAGATTTGCACAGGTTGCCAGAAGTCCAGTGGTTGTTTAGTGGCTTCCTCGACATCCATGTCCCAAGAATACAAAGTTCAGCTTCTTTAGCTACCTCACAAAGTGTATTTATCTTTATTCAGGGGCTTAGATCTATTTTCAGCTAAGTGATATGACACTGTCAACAAATGTTAGAGAAACACAATTTCACAATTAATATTTGTGCATCTTCATCTTTCTTACTGTGTAGTAACAAATCCAGAAACTAACATACCATTGAAGATCAATATGTGAAACTAATGTTACTCTTGTTTTGCAGAGAAATTAAATGTTTGGGGTTTGTGGTTTTTTGTTTTCTGGTGGTTTTTTTTGTTTGTTGATTTGTTTGTTTTTTTAAAGGCAAAAAAAGAGAGGTTTCCAACTGCCACCTCTCTCTTGCATAATTAGGGCTTTTATGTCTCCAGATTATCTTTAAATTCATGTTATTATAAATCTTGTTTATTACTGAAAGGACTAAGGGTCATTTGACAATGGTGTTAGGCACATTACAAGCAAAATATATAGGAAAATCCATTCCAAAAGGCTTGCAATTTAAATAGAGGAGACAAAGAGGAGATGAAAGGGGCAAATTAAATTCAAATGCAATTAGAGAGCCAGGGGAATTCCCTGCTTTTCTCCTTACTTTCACTTTATGCACAGACACAAAAGTTAAACGCAACACAATAGTAATATTTTTAAGTACATTTGAGATGACAAAATCATGAAAAACTTACAAACAAGGCTACAGAAAATAACACCTAAACCAGCCATCGCTATTCAGCCCATAGGTCTCACAGAACAATAAGCAAAAACATATGGAATTTTATAAGATTAAAATTATTTTTAAAATTCAAATAGTGTTTTGAGGAAAATTTTTAAAAAAATTAATTGGCACAACTTTCTGTTAGTGGAATTCCTCTTGGATATCAACAGGTATTGGAAAACACTGAACACAAGAGTAGCACACTGATCTCAAGGAACATTTGGTGCTTACAGAATTTCACAATTACATTGCCGGAAAAGAATGCTACAATATTCTACAGTAATTGTCACAATTTAAATAATTATTTTAGCTGATTACTGTAGAATAGGAAATAAAATCAGCCAAAGAGATAATTACAGGCACAGCAGAAAAAGTTTCAGAAGCTTCCATGTAGAAATTATGATAAAGGACAGCACTTTTGCATTCCTTTCCACACTCATGTCAACTACAATGCTGCTCTTAACTTTCTCCAAGACTTTCATTTCCAACTCCAAGAGAGATTCTAAAGCAATTATATTCCTAGCTCCACCAAATTTGCATTTTGTAATAATGTTATTATGTCAATAGATTATCACATCAAAGTTTTGCAAAGTAATTTTTCCTTAACGTTACTGAAGCAACTATTAAGATTTTGGAGACATCAAATATATGATAGGATTTGTGTCCTACTCTGGAACATCTGGTATTAGTCTCTGACACAACTTCAAACAAGGGGAATCTGCAATCTCTTCCAAACCCGTAAGCCCACGGTTCTACAACCCATCCAGACTCTTCTGAATTAGTAGAAAATAATCATAGAATCACAGAATGGTTTGTGTTGGAAGGGACCTTAAAGACCATCCAGTTCCAACCCCCCTGCCATGGGCAGGGACACCTTCCACTAGACCAGGTTGCTCAAAGCCACATCCAGCCTGGCCTTGAAGACATCCAGGGATGGGGCATCCACAGCTTCTCTGGGCAACCTGTCCCAGTGCCTCACCACTGGACTATAGAGTGACACCTAAGTGAAAAGCAGTCTGGATTATTAGCAATTGTTCTTGTATATTCTAGAAGTATACTGATGTTGCTAACTAGCATTTCTTCCTTTCAGAACATTTATCTGCTATAGGTGAAGACTTAAAATAATTTAGAAACATTTTTAGAATATAAATTTTTACAATATCTTTTTTTTCCTAAACTGAAAAGTAAAAGTTGGCATAACTGCCACAAATTATATCAAACAGGAGAAAGAGTCAAGTTTTTGGGTGACCCAGTTAGTGTTAAAAACAGAGGCAGGGACTGGAGGAAAAAAGAGCAAAAGCATGGGTTTTGTTGGGATTTTTAGGGGATTTTCCCCCAACTTTTCTTTAAACTTAAAAGTAAACCATCAGCAATTTAAGTAGCTACAGTGACAGATACTGAGATTTGTGGAAACTGGCTCTCAACAAATCAATCTTTTCTTTCAAAAAGCATTAGAAACAAGATGGAAAAAAAGGCTTGTGTCATTTGACTACTGAAAACAGACATATCAAATCACACTGAAAGTCTACTTAGTCTCCCAGTCAATCTTGGCAATTGCCCTAAAGCAAAGAGTAGGCAATTAGATAGTAATAATTCCCCTGTATGTTCTGAAAATATCCAGCATTTTGCAACTCACCTGCTTATTGGTGTTTAGGAGACACATGAGGGTATCGTTACTTTATACTAAAGTTAGATTAATTTAAAATGTGGAACAAAGCATGAAGATATGGCTCCTGCTCCAAATAATTTTTCAGCCACCTAGTTGACAGTAATTATTTGCTTTCTCTAAGCCACCCATAATTTAATACAACTGTTAAATCTATTTTGCTCATCTTTCCCTGGCTCAAAGTTCTCAGCTCACTCCTTTGTATAGAAGATTGTTGTTTGTATTGACGTTTAGATCCTTTGATCATGTTGCTCATTCTTTCTATTTTCTATTTCACTATAGTCTTTTAGGTTGTGAAGACTAGATCTGCCTGTAGTAATCAAATGTACTTATAGGACTCTAAGCCATATTGTTTTCCCTAGGAATTTCTCATTTGTCTTTTAAGTTTTTGTGTTTTGCTGCTGGTTTTGCCATTAATGAGCCAACATTTTCATAGAACAGCCTGCTAAAATCTAAGCATCTCTGTGCTGAGAGGTGATCACATGCATGAAATAGAGGGGGGTGCACATATAACCCCATCAATGAGCTTATAGATAGACCTCAGAAGTCAGTACTTCACTGTCTTTTGTGATGTTTCTTTGGTAGTTGTAAAGTTTCCTATGTTGAGCGGTTGCCAGAAAAAGCTACAAAGATTTGCTTGGTTGTAGGCATCTACTACACTCTTCACAAATTCAGAGTTTCTTGGACAAATATTTCCCTTGCATTTTAAATAGATGTACTGACTTATCTTTCTAAGAGTACTCCTAAATAGGTCACCTGTGTTTCCTACTGTATTTAACACATGCACTGCAGGATTTTACAAACTTGCCACTGAATCAAAAGCTTTTCTAGCTGACTGATTATATTTATTTGTAGAGATCATCATGAGTCTCCTGCAACGAGTGAAAAGGACGATTGCTTTCCTGGACATATAGATATGGAGAATGGCTAAAAGGCAAAGAACAGCTATGTAACAATTCCCTGCAGTAATGTAAGGAAACCTCATAATATTGAGCAATATTGTTATGAAGTGCCTTATCTTTTTGCAAGTCAACTAGTTTACCTAAAGGAAAGGCACTTGTGTCTTCTGGTCTGGTTTCAGCAGCCATGTCAGGAAGGTACAGTTCTATGTTGGCTATGCACTGGAAACTTATTCATAACATAGATGCCTTTCGGACATTTGAAGAGACAATAGTGTTTGCCTGCTGTGCCTTTTCACTGCACGAAGAGGTGAGAATGATAATTTCAGCATGGGCTACTAGTTGAGCCATACCATAATGTTAAACATCAGTCGTGTCTTTTTCACTTAACCATAAATGAAAATACATGCACTTAATTAGTTTTTATGAAGCTAAAAAGTGTTATTACATGCTGCTACACCGGCAATGATCCACAAGTGAGCAGAGTAGTCTTTTGTCATTGTGTGAATTCCCACTGCAAATATTTGATTTCTTTAATCAAAACCTTTCCAGAAATTTTGAGGCATTTTTTCTAACAGGTCTTATTCTCCATTAGAAAGATAAGCATGTATGTGATACATACTAGGTGATATTTTTAGCAGTATTTTATTCTAGAAAAAAAAACCTGAGAGGTGTATTCCTGGTCTTAAAGAAATCATAAGTCAAAACCCAGATATCTTAGCATGACAATGAGTCATATTTGTTCCACAATCAGCGCCTCCATTGTATAGAAGTGCTATTCTAATTCAAGAACAGAAAGGCTGACATTACAATACGATCCATATAATGCACAGTTCCAGTATCACCAAATAAAGTACGATGTAACTCTGGCATTTGACAGTCCTTATGCTGGAACTGAAGCCCTCCTGGAGCAAGGACAACACACATCTAATGAAAAGATTTATTCTTCAAGAGACATCAGTCTAAGTGAAAGATGAGAAGAGCAGGTGAACAAAATAAGGAAGCAAAGGATAACAAGGAAAGATAAGAGAAGCAGCATGATAAACTTGGGTCACAGCACAGAGCCTGCTTAAGTATACCACAAGCTTATCAGAGCTTAGGCAGGCTTTGGTTAACCACCACCAAGATTTGGGGTATTATTTGGGCCACTGGAGGACTTTTCTCCAGGAATACCTTAGTGAAGAATCAACACTGTAGATGATCATGTTAACAGAGAGTCCCTAGTTGCTGCCACGACCAGCATGTCTGCACAATTTCATGCAAATCAGATTCAATTTACAGTGCTTTTACTCATCTGTAATTAAAAGTTGAAAAAAGAAAGAAGAACCCCTCTCAAGTACAGGCTATCCATTTCTTCACAAGTAGGACACCTTTTCAGAGACTCTTTTGTATGCAGTGGTAGGGATGAGATCTGTACAAAACACAAAAGGAATAAAGTATCAGTGCTTGGTATTGTGAGGGCATTACCCAGATTCCCTGTCAAGTTTCAGTCCTGTATAGGCAATAATAACCATTACTGGTCTTTTTGGTTTTCAGTCACTGCTGTGACTCTCAATACAATGAATACAGCACAGAAAACATTTTAAAATTGCTGATAAAAATCCTTTATTTTTCCACCTTTGAAGAAGTGTTGGGAGAGTTTCTAACAAAAGAAGGAAGTAATTTCAATGAAAGGGATAATGGGAAGTATATTGAATGAGAAAGAGGATGAAGGGCAGGAAATGCAACAATAAAGTTTAATTAAATTAAAGAACAAGCTCCAGCAGTGAAGTATGTGCTGGATATTTTTTTTTCTTAAGAACTGACAGAAAAAAGTTTAATGTAGGTTATTGAACATAAAAATATAACCAGTGGATATAATATATTGATCTTTGACTCAAAAGCTGATGTTCTACTGAATACTCCCCTCACTCTTTTTTTTTTTTAAACATTTCACTTTCTGTAACATTTTTGAAGAAACCAAAAGGAGTGCAATACATGAAAGATCTAAAACAGCATTCTCAGACATATTACTAAGTTCAGGTCATGGAAGCCAATCAATGCCAGAAATAATAAGGAGGTATCCTTATGAGTAACACATGACACTGAAACAGGTATCTGAAATGAGAGACCCTCCCAACATCAGAAGCCACTTCAAGCCATATCCTGTGTTTACAGCCAGAGATCTAATTATTCCTCTAACACTTCAGTTTCTCCAGATCTAAGGGAGGGGGGGAAGGAAGGAGTTAAATGCCCAGCATAACAGAAAGAAATCATTGTTTGCTGGAGTTGTTTTTCACATTAAAAATGTGATTATATTTTAAAAAGGATCACAAAGTTTTGGATCTTATATTCAAGATCCCTACAGCACCTACCCAAAATTGTTCCTTATGCTTCGTCTTTGCAAATCCCCTTAAACCAATATCCAGGTTGCCATAATAGTGACCGAACAGGATTTTGTCCTTATATTCTCTCATCATGCACTGGCCTGGAGGGAGGCTGGCACTACAGATCTCTATGAAACTCATTAAGCTTCCTATAGTTCCACATTTCAATGGATGGTGCTTACCTGCTGTGAAATAAAAGTTATTTAACTACTTGTGATCTTGTGATGACAGTGCATTAGCCATGATAATACCAATACACACACTAACTGCAAGCAGATTCACACAAAGTGATAGGAGCTGGTAGGATGCTCTCTGCCTTGTGTGCTCGCCACACAAAAAATGAACAGGCATCAGTTTTCAGACCCCAGCACTCCTGACACGGAGACCACCACTTGTCTAGGAGAGGAATAGCTAAGAGCCAGACTTGATACCCAGGACTAAGAGGCACAAAAGCAAACAGCAACTTCTCCCAGCTTTGCCTGCCTGCCCTAGGGATTTGCAGTGGGAGAGCTGCATTACTAGTTGCCTGGCAATAGCTAAAAGCTCAGGAAGACAAGTCACTTGAGCTGCAATTTGATTTTGAAATTGACTGGAGACAATATTTTTTCCCACATATTTTAACTTTTATCTTTAAATCAGTTTACACAACAAGACTATCAGTTATATCTGGGGATGGAAATCCAAAGTGATTTTAAGATTTGAGTCTGATCTTGCTTCATTTTCTTGACATCACCCAAATCTATATCATCTTCATTTCAGTAGCAGTATACGATACAACATTTTAACTGCCAACACTCCAGGGCCACCACTTAACATATTGAACTGTTAGTCAAACAAAAAAATTAACATTACAATTGAGCTCCTCTCAACAGAGAGCATCACAGACTATGTTTACAGTGCACCTGACAGAAAATGAGTATTTTGTAGGACTACTGATTAATTCGTAGATACCTATGTGACTTACTGTCACCGTTTCCACTCATGCAACCAAAGGAGCACTACTGAGACAGTACCATACTACGGTGGAAAGGTAAAGCAGCAGTTAAAAGGATATGCCATGTAGACTATTAATCCTTTTAAACACCTAGCTTTTTTACAACTGCTTTCATTACTTTTCTTTAGAGCAGAAGCAACAAATTAATAAAATCCTTTAGACTGACCTCTGAGGAACATATTACCTGCACTAATTGTTTGCAAATAGTAGAAACATTTGGGATATGAAATTTTGGGAAATACTTTTATATGTACATACATATATGTTTTTTCAGGAATATATTGGCAGACATTATATCAATGCTAAATTGCACTAAAAAAACTGAAAATAGCTTCTAATTTTAGTTGTCAAACTATGAAATTGTCCTATAAGTAGTTTTCCTTAAAAGGGAGAATGGAAAGTGACAGAATAATGGAAGTCCAACATGTCACAAAGGCCATAATAATTACTGTAGAGAAACTAAAGGATCTTCAATACTATAGCATCTAGCAGCCATAAGCAATACGGGGACAACACTGTGCAAGAAGTACACAAAATACCCTGTCATCAAGCTGATAGCACTGATTTATTTAAAAAAAGGAAGAAATAAAATACCCTTTCTGTGCCTCATCATCAGGCTTTTAAAAGAGTATATTTACTCATATTTATGATTTTTATGAGAAAAACTAATAAAACACATGAGTATAGGTATTTTTACGCCTGTGGTGCCAAGTTTGAATGGTTGATCAAACTGGCTTTTCTCAGGCCTCCCACACAACTAGAGAACAATAACTGGCAGCTACATCACAGCCGTCAGCTCTGCTTCCAATTGGAGTGCCACATCCTGCTTGTTTCTTCACTTGAAGAAACTAACTCTGCTTCTCAAAATAAGCTCTTCTACTACAATGCATGCGTCGATTATCCTATGTTGTATTAAGACATCTGGAATCAGAGGGCACAGCTACCTGTCTCCCACTAGATACCTCCTGGCAAATCCATATGTATATACGGAGCACCAGCACAACACGAAGCAGTATCATCTTGTGACCCAACAGCAACACAGGCACCTTGGTGTGCACTACACCCCCCAGATCCACTCAAGCACTGCATCAGCATTTCTAGTTCCCAGCGTTAGTTCCTTATACTCTGCTGCGTGATGTTTATTTTAAACCTGATGGGATTTATCACCTTTCCCAAGGAAGGCCTGCTCAATGTTCCCCACTACTAAGTCTAAGGGATCAAGCCCAAACCTATTCAGTTGTCAGTGACAGCTTCAGTTCACAGCAAGTCATGGATTACAGCAGGAACGCTACACGCTGAAAAACGGCAGGTGAACTTCATAAAATGCTATTTAATACAAGAACAGAGCTATTCCAAATTAACAGCTACTCTGGAAAACTCCGGCTTGACTTTCCACAGTAGTGGAAATTCTGCTGTTTCTCCTCAAGGGACAGGGTGCTAAATGCAGTCCTCCAGTCGAGCTCTTTTATGTCAAGGACTGGTATTTCAGTCAGGACACAGACACTAAGATGCTGAGATTTAAGATAACCTTTTTTCTGAAATAGAACCCAAGTACTGCATTTCATAAGAAATTAAGGGTTAAAAGTTGGCATATACAGCAAGAAAAATCCATGTCCTTCATTCAGTTAATTTAGACCATTTTTAGTTGACAGGACCAACGTCATTGTGGAAAACAAAACAAAATGCTGGGGTCACACTCTGGGTAAATGAAGCCTTCAAAAAGTGTTGCAACATTTTTAAAGGCCTCTGAAAACATACTCTTCAACTCCTATATTAAAGGGAAGCTGAATGTCCTGTGTAGTCATGTTTTAAAAAGATATGTTGAGTTTTGTGTGAGCAAACAGGTACAACCAGGGATGTTCAGAAGATGCTTTTGAGACACTGAGACTCTGACGTGTTCAATACACTATTAAACACGCCAAACCTATTAACCTATTAGCTCATGATTAAACCATAATGCCTCTTCCTTTTTCTTGTTGGAATTACCATGATGCACTTCTAATTAGGATCCCTGGTTCCTTAAAGTAGATTAGGTATTCCTAAAATTGAGTGCTCCAGGAAAGCCTTTGTGACAGACGTGCTGGATTAGATCAAGCAGAGCACCTTCTAACTGGCAGCAGATATGTAAACATTTAAAGCAGCGCACATCCCAGGGTCACATAAAAATAAATATTATCTCTCGATACCTGTTAAACTTTTAATAGAGTTCATGTACAAAATGTCTTTGATTAAATAACTTGGGTATGAATATGTAAGTGTCATATTTAATGATCTATTGTTATAGGTGACAACTGGAATTTAAACATGTATATCACAATAAGACATTATTAACCATACTGTAACTGTTTTGTTGGGCAGTAATTTGCATTTAATAATTTCTGTCATTTTGGCTTTCAGAATTTGTATTTTCCCTTTTGGGCTCTTTTACTGCTCTGTTCCTCTGAGCTTAGGTTACTTTTTCAATGCAGCAAACTGTTGGGATATAATGGTTAAATAATGTGAAATTGCACTGATGCCAGTGAAATAAAAGTGAGTTTTACAAAACCAAGTTCCTTCCCTGAACATAATAACAGTAAATTTCTAGTGTCCTGTAGTGCAATATCCATTAGATTTATTATGTTGCAATTCCCAATCCCACTAGTTCTGCCTGAGGGTGAGTATATTACATTTCATCACAGTTTCATTTTCTCCTACAGATGAGAAATGGGAATGCTATTGCAGTTATGTAGCATGCATGTGTTAAATCTGATCTCTAATAAAATCAAACACATCACAACTCACAGCACTTTAGCACAGCGTCGGCAAAATGAAACACCATCTGTCATCATGTAGAGACTGCCTTATTGTAACACAAAATCAAACTGCTCAGTGTGAACATCGTTATTTAATAAATGAGTAAATGGAAACTGATAATTATGATCTTATTTATTTTAAATGACTGGTTAAAGCCACAAAAAATGCATTATAACTTATCAATTAGATGTATGGACATCACACTAACACCAAGAGCATCCATAAGCCAAGTCAAAATTTTAAATGCATTTTATGGAAGAGTGAGATAAATATGCACCACACACTTACAACAAAGACCTGCCAAAACGTAGGCTAAGGATAGGAACCGATGAAACAAAAATTCATTGTCTGTACTAATGAGACAATTGTAGTTTCTGATACAAAAACAGCTGAAGGCTATGTTGTTAAAGAATAGCTACTTGTAGCAAGCTGGAAGGTTTAAAGACAAAATGACTGTCAGGTTCTGATCTGAATGGATTGTGCTGCTAAAGGTTAGTCATCATCCCAGTAGAAGCTGGGTTTCTAGGAGCTTCTAGTTTGGCCATTTTATTTCATATCAGAGTGAAGAATGATGCGACATATTTGCTGTTAGTAGGAATTAATTGCCTTAAAGAAAAAGAGCATTTGTCAGCTAAACTGTTCCTTTCAATTGGCAACAGCAGATAAAACAAGATTTCAGGTTTATAATTACAAGAATCTGGATCTGACAATTTAAATGCCAGCTTCTAGTTATAGCGGTTTGTTTTGCTATTATACCAAAACCCAAGCCATTTATCTTCAGAAAGGGATCTTCACACACAGAATATGCAGTTCTCAAAGAGCTATGGCTGTATCTGCAAAGACAATAACATGTTCTGACAAAATCTTAATAGTCCCATTGCCCTCATATCATATTTAAAGGACCCATGAGCCTGGTAAGTTGACAACAGAAGTTGCACTGACATTGCCTGATGTCTAAAGGAGCAAACAGAGTGCCAGCAAAATCTCACATGTTTATGAATGCGAGAATTTTCTCCCTTCCACTGACACTGTCTCATGACTTGAACAACCATTAGCAGTTCCGCAGCAATGCCCCATGCTATGGATGCATTTGTGACTATTTTGCTGATATCTAACTCAGAGATTATTAAGTAAAACTTAAATATATCACAGCATTTATTATCTATTCAGTTTCAGATTTGGGTTCTTCACAGCTTTTTCTTTTAATTTTTTTTTTCTTTTTAATGCAAACACTATTTTAAATTAGAAAAAAAGGAAAAAAGATAATGTGTCCCCTGTTCCCAATACATCATTTTTTGGAGCTAGTATGTAAAATGGGTGTAAGCCATGCACAGAAATACACAATTTTACAGTAAAATTTGTATCTATATGCAGGGTTATGTTACATGTTTCATTGATTAGGATTGCAGATGCAATTAAAAACAAAAAATTGTCAGGCCAATATATATAGTCTTATGTAAAATTCTCAACACTTAGGACTAAGAATCAAGGCAGTTATTTCTTCTTTGGTTTGCCCTGTTGGTTTTGGGCCTTGGAACACATGCGTATGTCAGACAGAAATACCTACCAGGCAAGACCCCAATAAAACGTAGGCACCAAGTGATAAAATAAAAACAGTAAGCGTCCTTTATCCTGCAAATTCTCAAGGCACTATACGATACAGTCATTTACCTACCACTGAAATGCAGGCACTTGCAGTGAGAACACAGCAGCTGTTTAACAGCCTGCATTAACACTACACAGCAGTCTAGGACAGGCGGCAAGGAAGAATACCCTATTGAGATGAAAGTGGAAAGACAAATTACAAAATCTAACTATAATTACCAGGGTTGGATTTGGGCCAGGAAACAGTCACTATAGCATCTTGAATAACCACAATAAGTCTGCAACTTGGTTTTATAGCTCAGCCAGGAGATGGCATCTCAATCAGCACAGAGCTCTCTAAGACCATACTGGGACATTGCTTTTAGTGTAGAGCAAAAGGAAAATTAAGGCTGGAGTACCAGCTTCATGCGTAATTGTCACGGTTCTTGTTGGCTAAAATTAGATCTTGAACATTAATTTAATGTAGAGTTTTTGTGTTGATTATATCAGATTAGGAAATTATACAATCATACGAGGCTTTTGAGAATACTGAACTATTCTGCACACAGGGAACGCTGATATACTTTCCGTATGTGCTTCATTTATTAAAGCACTTATACAAGGGAGCCCTTAGAGAAGGAACATCTTTCCAGGGAGGCTCTGGAGGTTTGGTTGCTAGGAAGTTACATATGCTTCTGTTTTTAATGAGATTTAAAGTATCATACATTATATATTATTTTCTACATTTAGGATGTTCACCACTATTTGGCTTATTTTGTACTTCATTTTGCATTTCTGGCATGTAATCTCTCTGCATACAAAACATCTTTTATAAAGAATTCCCTGAGAAATTTCGGAGAGATTACATTTCACATTTTTTCCTCAAAACAGAAAGCTCATATAGCCTTTTCCCTTTATTGACATGTCTGCTGCAGGCATTCATTCATGGAGAATTTGTTTCTACCAACTTAAAAAAGAATTAATCTTGACCCGCACTATAGTAACTATTAATGTGGATACTGTGTGCCTTTTTATCCATCCATTCTCTTCTGTTGCATATAATAAGCATCCTGCTAGCTTTGTTTTCAGATGTTTAAGGTCTGCAGGCTTTATTGCCCTGAAACTACAGAGGTAGTGTTTAAAGAGAATTTTTATGAGAGTAATACTCAACTCCTCTTACCTTTAAACACTAAATAAAGAGACAGCCATTACACCAAAGAAATTTTAAAACTATTTAGAATTAACTGCCCATCTTAGGAAAGCAAATCATTACGTAAACGCAGGACAGAGCCAGGCTTTTACACGGCCTTCTCTTCATTTACATAATAAGAGATGGTAATCAAAGGTCAAAAAATAGTAGCAAACATTTCTGTTGAAATTAGAGACCGATAAGGCAAATTATGACGTTAGTTTTAGTTTAAGGAACTGTTTTGATCTGCAAATAGTTTTCAGACCTGCATATTTAATATTCATCAAAGATGACAGGATCTGCTTTTCACGATGTCCTTGTACTGGTATTGGATTTCTACAACACTTGGACCACATGTAGGATCCTACTACTCTTCCCTGTAGTAGTTCCTGTCCTTCTCTACACTTCCCAAAGGAATTACAATTCCTCCTTTCTCCACGTTACTTACCAAGGCTGTAAAGTGTGTACCGATGCTGCCAAACTACATGCCATTCATGTCTAGTTACCAAGATTGAAAACCCAAGGAATTTTCTGCAGCAGTGCCTTAAGCATGGTTAAATTTCTGTGCCACATGTATGCCTGTAGCCCTGTCCCTTCGCAATAGGTTGGATTCTTCAACGAAACATTACAAAGTGTGCAAGCTCTGGGGCTTACAGCTTGACATACACAGGGCCACGTGTACGCCAGCTATTTGGTATCTAAGAAACCAGGTATGAACCATACTCTGATCCTCCCAGATTCTGAAAGGGAGTGTCTAAGTAATTTTGCCAGGTAACTAATGATGCTAAACTGTTTAACTAATGGAAGAGGATGAAGATGACTGGAAAAAACCAGCCTAAACAAATGATGTGTATTAATAGTGTTTGCAGATAAACTCTAATGTTATATCTAAAGGAGCAATAAATATGGGACCATAATCCACTGGTGGGGGGAGGATGGGGGAGGGGGCAGGGAAAAGGAGGTTGTTTGCTGGTTTTTTGGTTGTGGATTTCTTTGTTATTTGGCTTTTCTTCCCTCCCCCCCTCCCCCCCCCGCACCCCC